>NC_138731.1:3691850-3736850 GCF_965113295.1 Leuciscus leuciscus
TTTGAAAACACCTGTGAATTGGAGCTCCCCTATGGCGAGCAGAGTGGCGCAGCGGAAGCGTGCTGGGCCCATAACCCAGAGGTCGATGGATTGAAACCATCCTCTGCTAAGGCTGCTTCACTTATATACATGTTTTATCCCAAATAAAGAGCAACTTCCACATCCCGCTTGTTCGTTCAGAAAATCTGTGTGTATGCCCTATTCATACGCCTCATTGACTAAGCCACCTGAATGAGATGGAGAATTAGTAGGGCAAGCGAGTCATGCCCCAGTGGCCTGTCGAAGTAGTCGTTCATCCGGATTACTTTGTGTGCTGGCCTTGTTTAACCTGTTAAGCTGCAACGCCACTTTTGAAAAATCCCCAGAAATGACATACCCAAACTGAAACAGATACAGTTCATGAACCCTTTGCACTAAAAGCACAAGTATGATCTCATTTGAAAGCTGACACCTGGTAGTTTATTGTAAATGTAGAATTAATTATTGTCATAATGAAAAAACATTTTTTAAATAGCTTCAAAGTTTTGTAAAGTTATTAGAATTTTTTTTTTATTAAACATATTCATGAAAATAAAATTGAAGTGGGCCCTGGAGCAATCTAGAAATGCACTGCAGCTAAAGCCATATGTGTGACCATGTTATATTTAAAATCTGAAAATGATAAGTCTAAAACTCTGTTTTTAGTTAAATGTTTTTCAAGATCATGTCAAATTACTTTATTTTGGGCCTAGCTAGCATGTTAGCTTAGCACACCATCAATACACGACCATTTATGAGATTAAAACCATGTTTGTGCTACAAACGTACTTTATAACGCAAGTGGAGTGTTTTAAATAATCTTCTGTGATCTAATTTGGCTTCAGATAAAAAAAAAATCAGACAGAAAATATATTTATAGAATTATGTACAATGATAAAGTCTATATCGATTAGCAATACATTATAAATATAATATATTATAAAAATACCTGGCATTGCTTGAAGAACACAGGCAAATCACATATCATTGCAATTATGTTTATTGTTTTCAAAACGTCTGTATCTGCATATTACAGCGATCTCTGTGTTAGCTTTGTGTGTAGCTGCTGCTATCAGTGACGTCCTTGAAGGTCACATGATTATGTCTCTTCTTCATGTTCCAAATATGGAGTATTTTTGTGCATATAGCGCCCTCAGGCTATTGGTATGAATTGAAAACACAGCACATCTCAGTAAGAAGCGCTCATAATGATTACATCGACGCATTTGGGTATAAATTCAATAAATATTATTCCTGTCTATAGAAATATGATGTGAATCTATGAGAATATATCAATATTTCTCCAAGTCTGCACATTTTTGAGCTAAAAGTCCTGAGGAACGTTGTTTTGTATAGCACTGTCATGACAACAGCACGGAGTTTTTTTTTCTGAATGGACCAGCTGACGGTCATAATTCATATTAAAGGGATCGATGCATTTTTTCATTTCATAACTCCTGACACAAATTAAGACATAACTGTCACTATAAGTTTCTCAGAATACAATAGTGGTCAAATACTGAAACTTGAGTCTTATATCTTTTTAATGATGTATAGTTTGTCAAAGTATAACATTTAGTCTGATAGTAACTTTGAACTAAATAAATAAAAAAACGCTTCAGTGCGCCGACGCACTGGTGAGGGTTAACAGGTTAAATGCCGATGCTGTTGTTGTCACTGTAGCCAAAGTAATGGGGGCACATGAGCACAGGTTTTTATCAGCCCCAGTGGCCTAATGGATAAGGCACTGACCTCCTAAGCCAGGGATTGTGGGTTCGAGTCCCATCTGGGGTGGTTTACAGCAGAGTGGCGCAGCGGAAGCGTGCTGGGCCCATAACCCAGAGGTCGATGGATCGAAACCATCCTCTGCCAAGACTGCTCTACTTATGTACATGCTCTGTTCCTACTTGGAGAAAAGTTGCCTCAGCTGTGTGCTAAAACCCTCTGTAGTTTTCACATGTTCTAATAGATGACAGAAGAGCACTTCAAGTGAGCCTAAACGCAAGTCCTTTTGAAAACAGTAGGGTATGGCAATTTTGCGATCAGGAGCAGAGTGGCGCAGCGGAAGCGTGCTGGGCCCATAACCCAGAGGTCGATGGATCGAAACCATCCTCTGCTAAACCTTTTTTACTTAAATACATGCTCTGCTCCTACTTGAAGAAAAGTTGCCTCAACTCTATGCTAAAACGCTCTGTATTTTTCTCCTGATCTAATTTATGACGGGAGCACTTCAAATGTGCCTAAACGCAAGTCCTTTTGAAAAGTTGTGGGTATGGCAGTTTTGTGATCAGGAGCAGAGTGGCGCAGCGGAAGCGTGCTGGGCCCATAACCCAGAGGTCGATGGATCGAAACCATCCTCTGCTAAGACTGCTTTACTTATAAACACGCTCTGTTCTTACTTGAAGAAAAGCTCACACATGTGCTCCTCATGTGTGCCTAAACACAAGTCCTTTAGAAAACACCTGTGAATTGGAGTTCTTCTATGGCGAGCAGAGTGGCGCAGCGGAAGCGTGCTGGGCCCATAACCCAGAGGTCGATGGATCGAAACCATCCTCTGCTAAGACCGCTCTACTTATGTACATGCTCTTTTCCTACTTGGAGAAAACTTGCCTCAGCTGTGTCCTAAAACCCTCTGTAGTTTTCACATGTTCTAATAGATGACAGAAGAGCACTTCAAGTGAGCCTAAACGCAAGTCCTTTTGAAAACAGTAGGGTATGGCAATTTTGTGATCAGGAGCAGAGTGGCGCAGCGGAAGCGTGCTGGGCCCATAACCCAGAGGTCGATGGATCGAAACCATCCTCTGCTAAGACTGCTTCACTTATAAACATGCTCTGTTCTTACTTGAAGAAGAGCTCACACATGTGCTCTTCATGTGTGCCTAAACACAAGTCCTTTTGAAAACACCTGTGAATTGAAGCTCTTCTATGGCGAGCAGAGTGGCGCAGCGGAAGCGTGCTGGGCCCATAACCCAGAGGTCGATGGATCGAAACCATCCTCTGCTAAGACTGCTTCACTTATAAACATGCTCTGTTCTTACTTGAAGAAAAGCTCACACATGTGTGCCTAAACACAAGTCCTTTTGAAAACCCCTGTGAATTGGAGCTCCCCTATGGCGAGCAGAGTGGCGCAGCGGAAGCGTGCTGGGCCCATAACCCAGAGGTCGATGGATCGAAACCATCCTCTGCTAAGGCTGCTTCATATATACATGTTTTATCCCAAATAAAGAGCAACTTCCACATCCCGCTTGTTCGTTCAGAAAATCTGTGTGTATGCCCTATTCATACGCCTCATTGACTAAGCCACCTGAATGAGATGGAGAATTAGTAGGGCAAGCGAGTCATGCCCCAGTGGCCTGTCGAAGTAGTCGTTCATCCGGATTACTTTGTGTGCTGGCCTTGTTTAAATGCCGATGCTGTTGTTGTCACTGTAGCCAAAGTAATGGGGGCACATGAGCACAGGTTTTTATCAGCCCCAGTGGCCTAATGGATAAGGCACTGGCCTCCTAAGCCAGGGATTGTGGGTTCGAGTCCCATCTGGGGTGGTTTACAGCAGAGTGGCGCAGCGGAAGCGTGCTGGGCCCATAACCCAGAGGTCGATGGATCGAAACCATTCTCTGCTAAGACTGCTCTACTTATGTACATGCTCTGTTCCTACTTGGAGAAAAGTTGCCTCAGCTGTGTGCTAAAACCCTCTGTAGTTTTCACATGTTCTAATAGATGACAGAAGAGCACTTCAAGTGAGCCTAAACGCAAGTCCTTTTGAAAACAGTAGGGTATGGCAATTTTGCGATCAGGAGCAGAGTGGCGCAGCGGAAGCGTGCTGGGCCCATAACCCAGAGGTCGATGGATCGAAACCATCCTCTGCTAAACCTTTTTTACTTAAATACATGCTCTGCTCCTATTTGAAGAAAAGTTGCCTCAACTCTATGCTAAAACGCTCTGTATTTTTCTCCTGATCTAATTTATGACGGGAGCACTTCAAATGTGCCTAAACGCAAGTCCTTTTGAAAAGTTGTGGGTATGGCAGTTTTGTGATCAGGAGCAGAGTGGCGCAGCGGAAGCGTGCTGGGCCCATAACCCAGAGGTCGATGGATCGAAGCCATCCTCTGCTAAGACTGCTTTACTTATAAACACGCTCTGTTCTTACTTGAAGAAAAGCTCACACATGTGCTCTTCATGTGTGCCTAAACACAAGTCCTTTTGAAAACACCTGTGAATTGAAGCTCTTCTATGGCGAGCAGAGTGGCGCAGCGGAAGCGTGCTGGGCCCATAACCCAGAGGTCGATGGATCGAAACCATCCTCTGCTAAGGCTGCTTCACTTATATACATGTTTTATCCCAAATAAAGAGCAACTTCCACATCCCGCTTGTTCGTTCAGAAAATCTGTGTGTATGCCCTATTCATACGCCTCATTGACTAAGCCACCTGAATGAGATGGAGAATTAGTAGGGCAAGCGAGTCATGCCCCAGTGGCCTGTCGAAGTAGTCGTTCATCCGGATTACTTTGTGTGCTGGCCTTGTTTAAATGCCGATGCTGTTGTTGTCACTGTAGCCAAAGTAATGGGGGCACATGAGCACAGGTTTTTATCAGCCCCAGTGGCCTAATGGATAAGGCACTGACCTCCTAAGCCAGGGATTGTGGGTTCGAGTCCCATCTGGGGTGGTTTACAGCAGAGTGGCGCAGCGGAAGCGTGCTGGGCCCATAACCCAGAGGTCGATGGATCGAAACCATCCTCTGCCAAGACTGCTCTACTTATGTACATGCTCTGTTCCTACTTGGAGAAAAGTTGCCTCAGCTGTGTGCTAAAACCCTCTGTAGTTTTCACATGTTCTAATAGATGACAGAAGAGCACTTCAAGTGAGCCTAAACGCAAGTCCTTTTGAAAACAGTAGGGTATGGCAATTTTGCGATCAGGAGCAGAGTGGCGCAGCGGAAGCGTGCTGGGCCCATAACCCAGAGGTCGATGGATCGAAACCATCCTCTGCTAAACCTTTTTTACTTAAATACATGCTCTGCTCCTACTTGAAGAAAAGTTGCCTCAATTCTATGCTAAAACGCTCTGTATTTTTCTCCTGATCTAATTTATGACGGGAGCACTTCAAATGTGCCTAAACGCAAGTCCTTTTGAAAAGTTGTGGGTATGGCAGTTTTGTGATCAGGAGCAGAGTGGCGCAGCGGAAGCGTGCTGGGCCCATAACCCAGAGGTCGATGGATCGAAACCATCCTCTGCTAAGACTGCTTTACTTATAAACACGCTCTGTTCTTACTTGAAGAAAAGCTCACACATGTGCTCCTCATGTGTGCCTAAACACAAGTCCTTTAGAAAACACCTGTGAATTGGAGTTCTTCTATGGCGAGCAGAGTGGCGCAGCGGAAGCGTGCTGGGCCCATAACCCAGAGGTCGATGGATCGAAACCATCCTCTGCTAAGACCGCTCTACTTATGTACATGCTCTTTTCCTACTTGGAGAAAACTTGCCTCAGCTGTGTCCTAAAACCCTCTGTAGTTTTCACATGTTCTAATAGATGACAGAAGAGCACTTCAAGTGAGCCTAAACGCAAGTCCTTTTGAAAACAGTAGGGTATGGCAATTTTGTGATCAGGAGCAGAGTGGCGCAGCGGAAGCGTGCTGGGCCCATAACCCAGAGGTCGATGGATCGAAACCATCCTCTGCTAAGACTGCTTCACTTATAAACATGCTCTGTTCTTACTTGAAGAAGAGCTCACACATGTGCTCTTCATGTGTGCCTAAACACAAGTCCTTTTGAAAACACCTGTGAATTGAAGCTCTTCTATGGCGAGCAGAGTGGCGCAGCGGAAGCGTGCTGGGCCCATAACCCAGAGGTCGATGGATCGAAACCATCCTCTGCTAAGACTGCTTCACTTATAAACATGCTCTGTTCTTACTTGAAGAAAAGCTCACACATGTGCTCCTCATGTGTGCCTAAACACAAGTCCTTTTGAAAACACCTGTGAATTGGAGCTCCCCTATGGCGAGCAGAGTGGCGCAGCGGAAGCGTGCTGGGCCCATAACCCAGAGGTCGATGGATCGAAACCATCCTCTGCTAAGACTGCTTTACTTATAAACACGCTCTGTTCTTACTTGAAGAAAAGCTCACACATGTGCTCCTCATGTGTGCCTAAACACAAGTCCTTTAGAAAACACCTGTGAATTGGAGTTCTTCTATGGCGAGCAGAGTGGCGCAGCGGAAGCGTGCTGGGCCCATAACCCAGAGGTCGATGGATCGAAACCATCCTCTGCTAAGACCGCTCTACTTATGTACATGCTCTTTTCCTACTTGGAGAAAACTTGCCTCAGCTGTGTCCTAAAACCCTCTGTAGTTTTCACATGTTCTAATAGATGACAGAAGAGCACTTCAAGTGAGCCTAAACGCAAGTCCTTTTGAAAACAGTAGGGTATGGCAATTTTGTGATCAGGAGCAGAGTGGCGCAGCGGAAGCGTGCTGGGCCCATAACCCAGAGGTCGATGGATCGAAACCATCCTCTGCTAAGACTGCTTCACTTATAAACATGCTCTGTTCTTACTTGAAGAAGAGCTCACACATGTGCTCTTCATGTGTGCCTAAACACAAGTCCTTTTGAAAACACCTGTGAATTGAAGCTCTTCTATGGCGAGCAGAGTGGCGCAGCGGAAGCGTGCTGGGCCCATAACCCAGAGGTCGATGGATCGAAACCATCCTCTGCTAAGACTGCTTCACTTATAAACATGCTCTGTTCTTACTTGAAGAAAAGCTCACACATGTGTGCCTAAACACAAGTCCTTTTGAAAACCCCTGTGAATTGGAGCTCCCCTATGGCGAGCAGAGTGGCGCAGCGGAAGCGTGCTGGGCCCATAACCCAGAGGTCGATGGATCGAAACCATCCTCTGCTAAGGCTGCTTCATATATACATGTTTTATCCCAAATAAAGAGCAACTTCCACATCCCGCTTGTTCGTTCAGAAAATCTGTGTGTATGCCCTATTCATACGCCTCATTGACTAAGCCACCTGAATGAGATGGAGAATTAGTAGGGCAAGCGAGTCATGCCCCAGTGGCCTGTCGAAGTAGTCGTTCATCCGGATTACTTTGTGTGCTGGCCTTGTTTAAATGCCGATGCTGTTGTTGTCACTGTAGCCAAAGTAATGGGGGCACATGAGCACAGGTTTTTATCAGCCCCAGTGGCCTAATGGATAAGGCACTGGCCTCCTAAGCCAGGGATTGTGGGTTCGAGTCCCATCTGGGGTGGTTTACAGCAGAGTGGCGCAGCGGAAGCGTGCTGGGCCCATAACCCAGAGGTCGATGGATCGAAACCATTCTCTGCTAAGACTGCTCTACTTATGTACATGCTCTGTTCCTACTTGGAGAAAAGTTGCCTCAGCTGTGTGCTAAAACCCTCTGTAGTTTTCACATGTTCTAATAGATGACAGAAGAGCACTTCAAGTGAGCCTAAACGCAAGTCCTTTTGAAAACAGTAGGGTATGGCAATTTTGCGATCAGGAGCAGAGTGGCGCAGCGGAAGCGTGCTGGGCCCATAACCCAGAGGTCGATGGATCGAAACCATCCTCTGCTAAACCTTTTTTACTTAAATACATGCTCTGCTCCTATTTGAAGAAAAGTTGCCTCAACTCTATGCTAAAACGCTCTGTATTTTTCTCCTGATCTAATTTATGACGGGAGCACTTCAAATGTGCCTAAACGCAAGTCCTTTTGAAAAGTTGTGGGTATGGCAGTTTTGTGATCAGGAGCAGAGTGGCGCAGCGGAAGCGTGCTGGGCCCATAACCCAGAGGTCGATGGATCGAAGCCATCCTCTGCTAAGACTGCTTTACTTATAAACACGCTCTGTTCTTACTTGAAGAAAAGCTCACACATGTGCTCTTCATGTGTGCCTAAACACAAGTCCTTTTGAAAACACCTGTGAATTGAAGCTCTTCTATGGCGAGCAGAGTGGCGCAGCGGAAGCGTGCTGGGCCCATAACCCAGAGGTCGATGGATCGAAACCATCCTCTGCTAAGGCTGCTTCACTTATATACATGTTTTATCCCAAATAAAGAGCAACTTCCACATCCCGCTTGTTCGTTCAGAAAATCTGTGTGTATGCCCTATTCATACGCCTCATTGACTAAGCCACCTGAATGAGATGGAGAATTAGTAGGGCAAGCGAGTCATGCCCCAGTGGCCTGTCGAAGTAGTCGTTCATCCGGATTACTTTGTGTGCTGGCCTTGTTTAAATGCCGATGCTGTTGTTGTCACTGTAGCCAAAGTAATGGGGGCACATGAGCACAGGTTTTTATCAGCCCCAGTGGCCTAATGGATAAGGCACTGACCTCCTAAGCCAGGGATTGTGGGTTCGAGTCCCATCTGGGGTGGTTTACAGCAGAGTGGCGCAGCGGAAGCGTGCTGGGCCCATAACCCAGAGGTCGATGGATCGAAACCATCCTCTGCCAAGACTGCTCTACTTATGTACATGCTCTGTTCCTACTTGGAGAAAAGTTGCCTCAGCTGTGTGCTAAAACCCTCTGTAGTTTTCACATGTTCTAATAGATGACAGAAGAGCACTTCAAGTGAGCCTAAACGCAAGTCCTTTTGAAAACAGTAGGGTATGGCAATTTTGCGATCAGGAGCAGAGTGGCGCAGCGGAAGCGTGCTGGGCCCATAACCCAGAGGTCGATGGATCGAAACCATCCTCTGCTAAACCTTTTTTACTTAAATACATGCTCTGCTCCTACTTGAAGAAAAGTTGCCTCAATTCTATGCTAAAACGCTCTGTATTTTTCTCCTGATCTAATTTATGACGGGAGCACTTCAAATGTGCCTAAACGCAAGTCCTTTTGAAAAGTTGTGGGTATGGCAGTTTTGTGATCAGGAGCAGAGTGGCGCAGCGGAAGCGTGCTGGGCCCATAACCCAGAGGTCGATGGATCGAAACCATCCTCTGCTAAGACTGCTTTACTTATAAACACGCTCTGTTCTTACTTGAAGAAAAGCTCACACATGTGCTCCTCATGTGTGCCTAAACACAAGTCCTTTAGAAAACACCTGTGAATTGGAGTTCTTCTATGGCGAGCAGAGTGGCGCAGCGGAAGCGTGCTGGGCCCATAACCCAGAGGTCGATGGATCGAAACCATCCTCTGCTAAGACCGCTCTACTTATGTACATGCTCTTTTCCTACTTGGAGAAAACTTGCCTCAGCTGTGTCCTAAAACCCTCTGTAGTTTTCACATGTTCTAATAGATGACAGAAGAGCACTTCAAGTGAGCCTAAACGCAAGTCCTTTTGAAAACAGTAGGGTATGGCAATTTTGTGATCAGGAGCAGAGTGGCGCAGCGGAAGCGTGCTGGGCCCATAACCCAGAGGTCGATGGATCGAAACCATCCTCTGCTAAGACTGCTTCACTTATAAACATGCTCTGTTCTTACTTGAAGAAGAGCTCACACATGTGCTCTTCATGTGTGCCTAAACACAAGTCCTTTTGAAAACACCTGTGAATTGAAGCTCTTCTATGGCGAGCAGAGTGGCGCAGCGGAAGCGTGCTGGGCCCATAACCCAGAGGTCGATGGATCGAAACCATCCTCTGCTAAGACTGCTTCACTTATAAACATGCTCTGTTCTTACTTGAAGAAAAGCTCACACATGTGCTCCTCATGTGTGCCTAAACACAAGTCCTTTTGAAAACACCTGTGAATTGGAGCTCCCCTATGGCGAGCAGAGTGGCGCAGCGGAAGCGTGCTGGGCCCATAACCCAGAGGTCGATGGATCGAAACCATCCTCTGCTAAGGCTGCTTCACTTATATACATGTTTTATCCCAAATAAAGAGCAACTTCCACATCCCGCTTGTTCGTTCAGAAAATCTGTGTGTATGCCCTATTCATACGCCTCATTGACTAAGCCACCTGAATGAGATGGAGAATTAGTAGGGCAAGCGAGTCATGCCCCAGTGGCCTGTCGAAGTAGTCGTTCATCCGGATTACTTTGTGTGCTGGCCTTGTTTAAATGCCGATGCTGTTGTTGTCACTGTAGCCAAAGTAATGGGGGCACATGAGCACAGGTTTTTATCAGCCCCAGTGGCCTAATGGATAAGGCACTGACCTCCTAAGCCAGGGATTGTGGGTTCGAGTCCCATCTGGGGTGGTTTACAGCAGAGTGGCGCAGCGGAAGCGTGCTGGGCCCATAACCCAGAGGTCGATGGATCGAAACCATCCTCTGCCAAGACTGCTCTACTTATGTACATGCTCTGTTCCTACTTGGAGAAAAGTTGCCTCAGCTGTGTGCTAAAACCCTCTGTAGTTTTCACATGTTCTAATAGATGACAGAAGAGCACTTCAAGTGAGCCTAAACGCAAGTCCTTTTGAAAACAGTAGGGTATGGCAATTTTGCGATCAGGAGCAGAGTGGCGCAGCGGAAGCGTGCTGGGCCCATAACCCAGAGGTCGATGGATCGAAACCATCCTCTGCTAAACCTTTTTTACTTAAATACATGCTCTGCTCCTACTTGAAGAAAAGTTGCCTCAACTCTATGCTAAAACGCTCTGTATTTTTCTCCTGATCTAATTTATGACGGGAGCACTTCAAATGTGCCTAAACGCAAGTCCTTTTGAAAAGTTGTGGGTATGGCAGTTTTGTGATCAGGAGCAGAGTGGCGCAGCGGAAGCGTGCTGGGCCCATAACCCAGAGGTCGATGGATCGAAACCATCCTCTGCTAAGACTGCTTTACTTATAAACACGCTCTGTTCTTACTTGAAGAAAAGCTCACACATGTGCTCCTCATGTGTGCCTAAACACAAGTCCTTTAGAAAACACCTGTGAATTGGAGTTCTTCTATGGCGAGCAGAGTGGCGCAGCGGAAGCGTGCTGGGCCCATAACCCAGAGGTCGATGGATCGAAACCATCCTCTGCTAAGACCGCTCTACTTATGTACATGCTCTTTTCCTACTTGGAGAAAACTTGCCTCAGCTGTGTCCTAAAACCCTCTGTAGTTTTCACATGTTCTAATAGATGACAGAAGAGCACTTCAAGTGAGCCTAAACGCAAGTCCTTTTGAAAACAGTAGGGTATGGCAATTTTGTGATCAGGAGCAGAGTGGCGCAGCGGAAGCGTGCTGGGCCCATAACCCAGAGGTCGATGGATCGAAACCATCCTCTGCTAAGACTGCTTCACTTATAAACATGCTCTGTTCTTACTTGAAGAAGAGCTCACACATGTGCTCTTCATGTGTGCCTAAACACAAGTCCTTTTGAAAACACCTGTGAATTGAAGCTCTTCTATGGCGAGCAGAGTGGCGCAGCGGAAGCGTGCTGGGCCCATAATCCAGAGGTCGATGGATCGAAACCATCCTCTGCTAAGACTGCTTCACTTATAAACATGCTCTGTTCTTACTTGAAGAAAAGCTCACACATGTGTGCCTAAACACAAGTCCTTTTGAAAACCCCTGTGAATTGGAGCTCCCCTATGGCGAGCAGAGTGGCGCAGCGGAAGCGTGCTGGGCCCATAACCCAGAGGTCGATGGATCGAAACCATCCTCTGCTAAGGCTGCTTCACTTATATACATGTTTTATCCCAAATAAAGAGCAACTTCCACATCCCGCTTGTTCGTTCAGAAAATCTGTGTGTATGCCCTATTCATACGCCTCATTGACTAAGCCACCTGAATGAGATGGAGAATTAGTAGGGCAAGCGAGTCATGCCCCAGTGGCCTGTCGAAGTAGTCGTTCATCCGGATTACTTTGTGTGCTGGCCTTGTTTAAATGCCGATGCTGTTGTTGTCACTGTAGCCAAAGTAATGGGGGCACATGAGCACAGGTTTTTATCAGCCCCAGTGGCCTAATGGATAAGGCACTGGCCTCCTAAGCCAGGGATTGTGGGTTCGAGTCCCATCTGGGGTGGTTTACAGCAGAGTGGCGCAGCGGAAGCGTGCTGGGCCCATAACCCAGAGGTCGATGGATCGAAACCATCCTCTGCTAAGACTGCTCTACTTATGTACATGCTCTGTTCCTACTTGGAGAAAAGTTGCCTCAGCTGTGTGCTAAAACCCTCTGTAGTTTTCACATGTTCTAATAGATGACAGAAGAGCACTTCAAGTGAGCCTAAACGCAAGTCCTTTTGAAAACAGTAGGGTATGGCAATTTTGCGATCAGGAGCAGAGTGGCGCAGCGGAAGCGTGCTGGGCCCATAACCCAGAGGTCGATGGATCGAAACCATCCTCTGCTAAACCTTTTTTACTTAAATACATGCTCTGCTCCTACTTGAAGAAAAGTTGCCTCAACTCTATGCTAAAACGCTCTGTATTTTTCTCCTGATCTAATTTATGACGGGAGCACATCAAATGTGCCTAAACGCAAGTCCTTTTGAAAAGTTGTGGGTATGGCAGTTTTGTGATCAGGAGCAGAGTGGCGCAGCGGAAGCGTGCTGGGCCCATAACCCAGAGGTCGATGGATCGAAACCATCCTCTGCTAAGACTGCTTTACTTATAAACACGCTCTGTTCTTACTTGAAGAAAAGCTCACACATGTGCTCTTCATGTGTGCCTAAACACAAGTCCTTTTGAAAACACCTGTGAATTGAAGCTCTTCTATGGCGAGCAGAGTGGCGCAGCGGAAGCGTGCTGGGCCCATAACCCAGAGGTCGATGGATCGAAACCATCCTCTGCTAAGACTGCTTCACTTATAAACATGCTCTGTTCTTACTTGAAGAAAAGCTCACACATGTGTGCCTAAACACAAGTCCTTTTGAAAACCCCTGTGAATTGGAGCTCCCCTATGGCGAGCAGAGTGGCGCAGCGGAAGCGTGCTGGGCCCATAACCCAGAGGTCGATGGATCGAAACCATCCTCTGCTAAGGCTGCTTCACTTATATACATGTTTTATCCCAAATAAAGAGCAACTTCCACATCCCGCTTGTTCGTTCAGAAAATCTGTGTGTATGCCCTATTCATACGCCTCATTGACTAAGCCACCTGAATGAGATGGAGAATTAGTAGGGCAAGCGAGTCATGCCCCAGTGGCCTGTCGAAGTAGTCGTTCATCCGGATTACTTTGTGTGCTGGCCTTGTTTAAATGCCGATGCTGTTGTTGTCACTGTAGCCAAAGTAATGGGGGCACATGAGCACAGGTTTTTATCAGCCCCAGTGGCCTAATGGATAAGGCACTGGCCTCCTAAGCCAGGGATTGTGGGTTCGAGTCCCATCTGGGGTGGTTTACAGCAGAGTGGCGCAGCGGAAGCGTGCTGGGCCCATAACCCAGAGGTCGATGGATCGAAACCATCCTCTGCTAAGACTGCTCTACTTATGTACATGCTCTGTTCCTACTTGGAGAAAAGTTGCCTCAGCTGTGTGCTAAAACCCTCTGTAGTTTTCACATGTTCTAATAGATGACAGAAGAGCACTTCAAGTGAGCCTAAACGCAAGTCCTTTTGAAAACAGTAGGGTATGGCAATTTTGCGATCAGGAGCAGAGTGGCGCAGCGGAAGCGTGCTGGGCCCATAACCCAGAGGTCGATGGATCGAAACCATCCTCTGCTAAACCTTTTTTACTTAAATACATGCTCTGCTCCTACTTGAAGAAAAGTTGCCTCAACTCTATGCTAAAACGCTCTGTATTTTTCTCCTGATCTAATTTATGACGGGAGCACTTCAAATGTGCCTAAACGCAAGTCCTTTTGAAAAGTTGTGGGTATGGCAGTTTTGTGATCAGGAGCAGAGTGGCGCAGCGGAAGCGTGCTGGGCCCATAACCCAGAGGTCGATGGATCGAAACCATCCTCTGCTAAGACTGCTTTACTTATAAACACGCTCTGTTCTTACTTGAAGAAAAGCTCACACATGTGCTCCTCATGTGTGCCTAAACACAAGTCCTTTAGAAAACACCTGTGAATTGGAGTTCTTCTATGGCGATCAGAGTGGCGCAGCGGAAGCGTGCTGGGCCCATAACCCAGAGGTCGATGGATCGAAACCATCCTCTGCTAAGACCGCTCTACTTATGTACATGCTCTTTTCCTACTTGGAGAAAACTTGCCTCAGCTGTGTCCTAAAACCCTCTGTAGTTTTCACATGTTCTAATAGATGACAGAAGAGCACTTCAAGTGAGCCTAAACGCAAGTCCTTTTGAAAACAGTAGGGTATGGCAATTTTGTGATCAGGAGCAGAGTGGCGCAGCGGAAGCGTGCTGGGCCCATAACCCAGAGGTCGATGGATCGAAACCATCCTCTGCTAAGACTGCTTCACTTATAAACATGCTCTGTTCTTACTTGAAGAAGAGCTCACACATGTGCTCTTCATGTGTGCCTAAACACAAGTCCTTTTGAAAACACCTGTGAATTGAAGCTCTTCTATGGCGAGCAGAGTGGCGCAGCGGAAGCGTGCTGGGCCCATAACCCAGAGGTCGATGGATCGAAACCATCCTCTGCTAAGACTGCTTCACTTATAAACATGCTCTGTTCTTACTTGAAGAAAAGCTCACACATGTGTGCCTAAACACAAGTCCTTTTGAAAACCCCTGTGAATTGGAGCTCCCCTATGGCGAGCAGAGTGGCGTAGCGGAAGCGTGCTGGGCCCATAACCCAGAGGTCGATGGATCGAAACCATCCTCTGCTAAGGCTGCTTCACTTATATACATGTTTTATCCCAAATAAAGAGCAACTTCCACATCCCGCTTGTTCGTTCAGAAAATCTGTGTGTATGCCCTATTCATACGCCTCATTGACTAAGCCACCTGAATGAGATGGAGAATTAGTAGGGCAAGCGAGTCATGCCCCAGTGGCCTGTCGAAGTAGTCGTTCATCCGGATTACTTTGTGTGCTGGCCTTGTTTAAATGCCGATGCTGTTGTTGTCACTGTAGCCAAAGTAATGGGGGCACATGAGCACAGGTTTTTATCAGCCCCAGTGGCCTAATGGATAAGGCACTGGCCTCCTAAGCCAGGGATTGTGGGTTCGAGTCCCATCTGGGGTGGTTTACAGCAGAGTGGCGCAGCGGAAGCGTGCTGGGCCCATAACCCAGAGGTCGATGGATCGAAACCATTCTCTGCTAAGACTGCTCTACTTATGTACATGCTCTGTTCCTACTTGGAGAAAAGTTGCCTCAGCTGTGTGCTAAAACCCTCTGTAGTTTTCACATGTTCTAATAGATGACAGAAGAGCACTTCAAGTGAGCCTAAACGCAAGTCCTTTTGAAAACAGTAGGGTATGGCAATTTTGCGATCAGGAGCAGAGTGGCGCAGCGGAAGCGTGCTGGGCCCATAACCCAGAGGTCGATGGATCGAAACCATCCTCTGCTAAGACTGCTTCACTTATAAACATGCTCTGTTCTTACTTGAAGAAGAGCTCACACATGTGCTCTTCATGTGTGCCTAAACACAAGTCCTTTTGAAAACACCTGTGAATTGAAGCTCTTCTATGGCGAGCAGAGTGGCGCAGCGGAAGCGTGCTGGGCCCATAACCCAGAGGTCGATGGATCGAAACCATCCTCTGTTAAGACTGCTTCACTTATAAACATGCTCTGTTCTTACTTGAAGAAAAGCTCACACATGTGTGCCTAAACACAAGTCCTTTTGAAAACCCCTGTGAATAGGAGCTCCCCTATGGCGAGCAGAGTGGCGCAGCGGAAGCGTGCTGGGCCCATAACCCAGAGGTCGATGGATCGAAACCATCCTCTGCTAAGGCTGCTTCACTTATATACATGTTTTATCCCAAATAAAGAGCAACTTCCACATCCCGCTTGTTCGTTCAGAAAATCTGTGTGTATGCCCTATTCATACGCCTCATTGACTAAGCCACCTGAATGAGATGGAGAATTAGTAGGGCAAGCGAGTCATGCCCCAGTGGCCTGTCGAAGTAGTCGTTCATCCGGATTACTTTGTGTGCTGGCCTTGTTTAAATGCCGATGCTGTTGTTGTCACTGTAGCCAAAGTAATGGGGGCACATGAGCACAGGTTTTTATCAGCCCCAGTGGCCTAATGGATAAGGCACTGGCCTCCTAAGCCAGGGATTGTGGGTTCGAGTCCCATCTGGGGTGGTTTACAGCAGAGTGGCGCAGCGGAAGCGTGCTGGGCCCATAACCCAGAGGTCGATGGATCGAAACCATTCTCTGCTAAGACTGCTCTACTTATGTACATGCTCTGTTCCTACTTGGAGAAAAGTTGCCTCAGCTGTGTGCTAAAACCCTCTGTAGTTTTCACATGTTCTAATAGATGACAGAAGAGCACTTCAAGTGAGCCTAAACGCAAGTCCTTTTGAAAACAGTAGGGTATGGCAATTTTGCGATCAGGAGCAGAGTGGCGCAGCGGAAGCGTGCTGGGCCCATAATCCAGAGGTCGATGGATCGAAACCATCCTCTGCTAAGACTGCTTCACTTATAAACATGCTCTGTTCTTACTTGAAGAAAAGCTCACACATGTGTGCCTAAACACAAGTCCTTTTGAAAACCCCTGTGAATTGGAGCTCCCCTATGGCGAGCAGAGTGGCGCAGCGGAAGCGTGCTGGGCCCATAACCCAGAGGTCGATGGATCGAAACCATCCTCTGCTAAGGCTGCTTCACTTATATACATGTTTTATCCCAAATAAAGAGCAACTTCCACATCCCGCTTGTTCGTTCAGAAAATCTGTGTGTATGCCCTATTCATACGCCTCATTGACTAAGCCACCTGAATGAGATGGAGAATTAGTAGGGCAAGCGAGTCATGCCCCAGTGGCCTGTCGAAGTAGTCGTTCATCCGGATTACTTTGTGTGCTGGCCTTGTTTAAATGCCGATGCTGTTGTTGTCACTGTAGCCAAAGTAATGGGGGCACATGAGCACAGGTTTTTATCAGCCCCAGTGGCCTAATGGATAAGGCACTGGCCTCCTAAGCCAGGGATTGTGGGTTCGAGTCCCATCTGGGGTGGTTTACAGCAGAGTGGCGCAGCGGAAGCGTGCTGGGCCCATAACCCAGAGGTCGATGGATCGAAACCATCCTCTGCTAAGACTGCTCTACTTATGTACATGCTCTGTTCCTACTTGGAGAAAAGTTGCCTCAGCTGTGTGCTAAAACCCTCTGTAGTTTTCACATGTTCTAATAGATGACAGAAGAGCACTTCAAGTGAGCCTAAACGCAAGTCCTTTTGAAAACAGTAGGGTATGGCAATTTTGCGATCAGGAGCAGAGTGGCGCAGCGGAAGCGTGCTGGGCCCATAACCCAGAGGTCGATGGATCGAAACCATCCTCTGCTAAACCTTTTTTACTTAAATACATGCTCTGCTCCTACTTGAAGAAAAGTTGCCTCAACTCTATGCTAAAACGCTCTGTATTTTTCTCCTGATCTAATTTATGACGGGAGCACATCAAATGTGCCTAAACGCAAGTCCTTTTGAAAAGTTGTGGGTATGGCAGTTTTGTGATCAGGAGCAGAGTGGCGCAGCGGAAGCGTGCTGGGCCCATAACCCAGAGGTCGATGGATCGAAACCATCCTCTGCTAAGACTGCTTTACTTATAAACACGCTCTGTTCTTACTTGAAGAAAAGCTCACACATGTGCTCTTCATGTGTGCCTAAACACAAGTCCTTTTGAAAACACCTGTGAATTGAAGCTCTTCTATGGCGAGCAGAGTGGCGCAGCGGAAGCGTGCTGGGCCCATAACCCAGAGGTCGATGGATCGAAACCATCCTCTGCTAAGACTGCTTCACTTATAAACATGCTCTGTTCTTACTTGAAGAAAAGCTCACACATGTGTGCCTAAACACAAGTCCTTTTGAAAACCCCTGTGAATTGGAGCTCCCCTATGGCGAGCAGAGTGGCGCAGCGGAAGCGTGCTGGGCCCATAACCCAGAGGTCGATGGATCGAAACCATCCTCTGCTAAGGCTGCTTCACTTATATACATGTTTTATCCCAAATAAAGAGCAACTTCCACATCCCGCTTGTTCGTTCAGAAAATCTGTGTGTATGCCCTATTCATACGCCTCATTGACTAAGCCACCTGAATGAGATGGAGAATTAGTAGGGCAAGCGAGTCATGCCCCAGTGGCCTGTCGAAGTAGTCGTTCATCCGGATTACTTTGTGTGCTGGCCTTGTTTAAATGCCGATGCTGTTGTTGTCACTGTAGCCAAAGTAATGGGGGCACATGAGCACAGGTTTTTATCAGCCCCAGTGGCCTAATGGATAAGGCACTGGCCTCCTAAGCCAGGGATTGTGGGTTCGAGTCCCATCTGGGGTGGTTTACAGCAGAGTGGCGCAGCGGAAGCGTGCTGGGCCCATAACCCAGAGGTCGATGGATCGAAACCATCCTCTGCTAAGACTGCTCTACTTATGTACATGCTCTGTTCCTACTTGGAGAAAAGTTGCCTCAGCTGTGTGCTAAAACCCTCTGTAGTTTTCACATGTTCTAATAGATGACAGAAGAGCACTTCAAGTGAGCCTAAACGCAAGTCCTTTTGAAAACAGTAGGGTATGGCAATTTTGCGATCAGGAGCAGAGTGGCGCAGCGGAAGCGTGCTGGGCCCATAACCCAGAGGTCGATGGATCGAAACCATCCTCTGCTAAACCTTTTTTACTTAAATACATGCTCTGCTCCTACTTGAAGAAAAGTTGCCTCAACTCTATGCTAAAACGCTCTGTATTTTTCTCCTGATCTAATTTATGACGGGAGCACTTCAAATGTGCCTAAACGCAAGTCCTTTTGAAAAGTTGTGGGTATGGCAGTTTTGTGATCAGGAGCAGAGTGGCGCAGCGGAAGCGTGCTGGGCCCATAACCCAGAGGTCGATGGATCGAAACCATCCTCTGCTAAGACTGCTTTACTTATAAACACGCTCTGTTCTTACTTGAAGAAAAGCTCACACATGTGCTCCTCATGTGTGCCTAAACACAAGTCCTTTAGAAAACACCTGTGAATTGGAGTTCTTCTATGGCGATCAGAGTGGCGCAGCGGAAGCGTGCTGGGCCCATAACCCAGAGGTCGATGGATCGAAACCATCCTCTGCTAAGACCGCTCTACTTATGTACATGCTCTTTTCCTACTTGGAGAAAACTTGCCTCAGCTGTGTCCTAAAACCCTCTGTAGTTTTCACATGTTCTAATAGATGACAGAAGAGCACTTCAAGTGAGCCTAAACGCAAGTCCTTTTGAAAACAGTAGGGTATGGCAATTTTGTGATCAGGAGCAGAGTGGCGCAGCGGAAGCGTGCTGGGCCCATAACCCAGAGGTCGATGGATCGAAACCATCCTCTGCTAAGACTGCTTCACTTATAAACATGCTCTGTTCTTACTTGAAGAAGAGCTCACACATGTGCTCTTCATGTGTGCCTAAACACAAGTCCTTTTGAAAACACCTGTGAATTGAAGCTCTTCTATGGCGAGCAGAGTGGCGCAGCGGAAGCGTGCTGGGCCCATAACCCAGAGGTCGATGGATCGAAACCATCCTCTGCTAAGACTGCTTCACTTATAAACATGCTCTGTTCTTACTTGAAGAAAAGCTCACACATGTGTGCCTAAACACAAGTCCTTTTGAAAACCCCTGTGAATTGGAGCTCCCCTATGGCGAGCAGAGTGGCGTAGCGGAAGCGTGCTGGGCCCATAACCCAGAGGTCGATGGATCGAAACCATCCTCTGCTAAGGCTGCTTCACTTATATACATGTTTTATCCCAAATAAAGAGCAACTTCCACATCCCGCTTGTTCGTTCAGAAAATCTGTGTGTATGCCCTATTCATACGCCTCATTGACTAAGCCACCTGAATGAGATGGAGAATTAGTAGGGCAAGCGAGTCATGCCCCAGTGGCCTGTCGAAGTAGTCGTTCATCCGGATTACTTTGTGTGCTGGCCTTGTTTAAATGCCGATGCTGTTGTTGTCACTGTAGCCAAAGTAATGGGGGCACATGAGCACAGGTTTTTATCAGCCCCAGTGGCCTAATGGATAAGGCACTGGCCTCCTAAGCCAGGGATTGTGGGTTCGAGTCCCATCTGGGGTGGTTTACAGCAGAGTGGCGCAGCGGAAGCGTGCTGGGCCCATAACCCAGAGGTCGATGGATCGAAACCATTCTCTGCTAAGACTGCTCTACTTATGTACATGCTCTGTTCCTACTTGGAGAAAAGTTGCCTCAGCTGTGTGCTAAAACCCTCTGTAGTTTTCACATGTTCTAATAGATGACAGAAGAGCACTTCAAGTGAGCCTAAACGCAAGTCCTTTTGAAAACAGTAGGGTATGGCAATTTTGCGATCAGGAGCAGAGTGGCGCAGCGGAAGCGTGCTGGGCCCATAACCCAGAGGTCGATGGATCGAAACCATCCTCTGCTAAGACTGCTTCACTTATAAACATGCTCTGTTCTTACTTGAAGAAGAGCTCACACATGTGCTCTTCATGTGTGCCTAAACACAAGTCCTTTTGAAAACACCTGTGAATTGAAGCTCTTCTATGGCGAGCAGAGTGGCGCAGCGGAAGCGTGCTGGGCCCATAACCCAGAGGTCGATGGATCGAAACCATCCTCTGTTAAGACTGCTTCACTTATAAACATGCTCTGTTCTTACTTGAAGAAAAGCTCACACATGTGTGCCTAAACACAAGTCCTTTTGAAAACCCCTGTGAATAGGAGCTCCCCTATGGCGAGCAGAGTGGCGCAGCGGAAGCGTGCTGGGCCCATAACCCAGAGGTCGATGGATCGAAACCATCCTCTGCTAAGGCTGCTTCACTTATATACATGTTTTATCCCAAATAAAGAGCAACTTCCACATCCCGCTTGTTCGTTCAGAAAATCTGTGTGTATGCCCTATTCATACGCCTCATTGACTAAGCCACCTGAATGAGATGGAGAATTAGTAGGGCAAGCGAGTCATGCCCCAGTGGCCTGTCGAAGTAGTCGTTCATCCGGATTACTTTGTGTGCTGGCCTTGTTTAAATGCCGATGCTGTTGTTGTCACTGTAGCCAAAGTAATGGGGGCACATGAGCACAGGTTTTTATCAGCCCCAGTGGCCTAATGGATAAGGCACTGGCCTCCTAAGCCAGGGATTGTGGGTTCGAGTCCCATCTGGGGTGGTTTACAGCAGAGTGGCGCAGCGGAAGCGTGCTGGGCCCATAACCCAGAGGTCGATGGATCGAAACCATTCTCTGCTAAGACTGCTCTACTTATGTACATGCTCTGTTCCTACTTGGAGAAAAGTTGCCTCAGCTGTGTGCTAAAACCCTCTGTAGTTTTCACATGTTCTAATAGATGACAGAAGAGCACTTCAAGTGAGCCTAAACGCAAGTCCTTTTGAAAACAGTAGGGTATGGCAATTTTGCGATCAGGAGCAGAGTGGCGCAGCGGAAGCGTGCTGGGCCCATAACCCAGAGGTCGATGGATCGAAACCATCCTCTGCTAAACCTTTTTTACTTAAATACATGCTCTGCTCCTACTTGAAGAAAAGTTGCCTCAACTCTATGCTAAAACGCTCTGTATTTTTCTCCTGATCTAATTTATGACGGGAGCACTTCAAATGTGCCTAAACGCAAGTCCTTTTGAAAAGTTGTGGGTATGGCAGTTTTGTGATCAGGAGCAGAGTGGCGCAGCGGAAGCGTGCTGGGCCCATAACCCAGAGGTCGATGGATCGAAGCCATCCTCTGCTAAGACTGCTTTACTTATAAACACGCTCTGTTCTTACTTGAAGAAAAGCTCACACATGTGCTCCTCATGTGTGCCTAAACACAAGTCCTTTAGAAAACACCTGTGAATTGGAGTTCTTCTATGGCGAGCAGAGTGGCGCAGCGGAAGCGTGCTGGGCCCATAACCCAGAGGTCGATGGATCGAAACCATCCTCTGCTAAGACCGCTCTACTTATGTACATGCTCTTTTCCGACTTGGAGAAAACTTGCCTCAGCTGTGTCCTAAAACCCTCTGTAGTTTTCACATGTTCTAATAGATGACAGAAGAGCACTTCAAGTGAGCCTAAACGCAAGTCCTTTTGAAAACAGTAGGGTATGGCAATTTTGTGATCAGGAGCAGAGTGGCGCAGCGGAAGCGTGCTGGGCCCATAACCCAGAGGTCGATGGATCGAAACCATCCTCTGCTAAGACTGCTTCACTTATAAACATGCTCTGTTCTTACTTGAAGAAGAGCTCACACATGTGCTCTTCATGTGTGCCTAAACACAAGTCCTTTTGAAAACACCTGTGAATTGAAGCTCTTCTATGGCGAGCAGAGTGGCGCAGCGGAAGCGTGCTGGGCCCATAACCCAGAGGTCGATGGATCGAAACCATCCTCTGCTAAGACTGCTTCACTTATAAACATGCTCTGTTCTTACTTGAAGAAAAGCTCACACATGTGTGCCTAAACACAAGTCCTTTTGAAAACCCCTGTGAATTGGAGCTCCCCTATGGCGAGCAGAGTGGCGCAGCGGAAGCGTGCTGGGCCCATAACCCAGAGGTCGATGGATCGAAACCATCCTCTGCTAAGGCTGCTTCACTTATATACATGTTTTATCCCAAATAAAGAGCAACTTCCACATCCCGCTTGTTCGTTCAGAAAATCTGTGTGTATGCCCTATTCATACGCCTCATTGACTAAGCCACCTGAATGAGATGGAGAATTAGTAGGGCAAGCGAGTCATGCCCCAGTGGCCTGTCGAAGTAGTCGTTCATCCGGATTACTTTGTGTGCTGGCCTTGTTTAAATGCCGATGCTGTTGTTGTCACTGTAGCCAAAGTAATGGGGGCACATGAGCACAGGTTTTTATCAGCCCCAGTGGCCTAATGGATAAGGCACTGGCCTCCTAAGCCAGGGATTGTGGGTTCGAGTCCCATCTGGGGTGGTTTACAGCAGAGTGGCGCAGCGGAAGCGTGCTGGGCCCATAACCCAGAGGTCGATGGATCGAAACCATTCTCTGCTAAGACTGCTCTACTTATGTACATGCTCTGTTCCTACTTGGAGAAAAGTTGCCTCAGCTGTGTGCTAAAACCCTCTGTAGTTTTCACATGTTCTAATAGATGACAGAAGAGCACTTCAAGTGAGCCTAAACGCAAGTCCTTTTGAAAACAGTAGGGTATGGCAATTTTGCGATCAGGGGCAGAGTGGCGCAGCGGAAGCGTGCTGGGCCCATAACCCAGAGGTCGATGGATCGAAACCATCCTCTGCTAAACCTTTTTTACTTAAATACATGCTCTGCTCCTACTTGAAGAAAAGTTGCCTCAACTCTATGCTAAAACGCTCTGTATTTTTCTCCTGATCTAATTTATGACGGGAGCACTTCAAATGTGCCTAAACGCAAGTCCTTTTGAAAAGTTGTGGGTATGGCAGTTTTGTGATCAGGAGCAGAGTGGCGCAGCGGAAGCGTGCTGGGCCCATAACCCAGAGGTCGATGGATCGAAACCATCCTCTGCTAAGACTGCTTTACTTATAAACACGCTCTGTTCTTACTTGAAGAAAAGCTCACACATGTGCTCCTCATGTGTGCCTAAACACAAGTCCTTTAGAAAACACCTGTGAATTGGAGTTCTTCTATGGCGAGCAGAGTGGCGCAGCGGAAGCGTGCTGGGCCCATAACCCAGAGGTCGATGGATCGAAACCATCCTCTGCTAAGACCGCTCTACTTATGTACATGCTCTTTTCCTACTTGGAGAAAACTTGCCTCAGCTGTGTCCTAAAACCCTCTGTAGTTTTCACATGTTCTAATAGATGACAGAAGAGCACTTCAAGTGAGCCTAAACGCAAGTCCTTTTGAAAACAGTAGGGTATGGCAATTTTGTGATCAGGAGCAGAGTGGCGCAGCGGAAGCGTGCTGGGCCCATAACCCAGAGGTCGATGGATCGAAACCATCCTCTGCTAAGACTGCTTCACTTATAAACATGCTCTGTTCTTACTTGAAGAAGAGCTCACACATGTGCTCTTCATGTGTGCCTAAACACAAGTCCTTTTGAAAACACCTGTGAATTGAAGCTCTTCTATGGCGAGCAGAGTGGCGCAGCGGAAGCGTGCTGGGCCCATAACCCAGAGGTCGATGGATCGAAACCATCCTCTGCTAAGACTGCTTCACTTATAAACATGCTCTGTTCTTACTTGAAGAAAAGCTCACACATGTGTGCCTAAACACAAGTCCTTTTGAAAACCCCTGTGAATTGGAGCTCCCCTATGGCGAGCAGAGTGGCGCAGCGGAAGCGTGCTGGGCCCATAACCCAGAGGTCGATGGATCGAAACCATCCTCTGCTAAGGCTGCTTCACTTATATACATGTTTTATCCCAAATAAAGAGCAACTTCCACATCCCGCTTGTTCGTTCAGAAAATCTGTGTGTATGCCCTATTCATACGCCTCATTGACTAAGCCACCTGAATGAGATGGAGAATTAGTAGGGCAAGCGAGTCATGCCCCAGTGGCCTGTCGAAGTAGTCGTTCATCCGGATTACTTTGTGTGCTGGCCTTGTTTAAATGCCGATGCTGTTGTTGTCACTGTAGCCAAAGTAATGGGGGCACATGAGCACAGGTTTTTATCAGCCCCAGTGGCCTAATGGATAAGGCACTGGCCTCCTAAGCCAGGGATTGTGGGTTCGAGTCCCATCTGGGGTGGTTTACAGCAGAGTGGCGCAGCGGAAGCGTGCTGGGCCCATAACCCAGAGGTCGATGGATCGAAACCATCCTCTGCTAAGACTGCTCTACTTATGTACATGCTCTGTTCCTACTTGGAGAAAAGTTGCCTCAGCTGTGTGCTAAAACCCTCTGTAGTTTTCACATGTTCTAATAGATGACAGAAGAGCACTTCAAGTGAGCCTAAACGCAAGTCCTTTTGAAAACAGTAGGGTATGGCAATTTTGCGATCAGGAGCAGAGTGGCGCAGCGGAAGCGTGCTGGGCCCATAACCCAGAGGTCGATGGATCGAAACCATCCTCTGCTAAACCTTTTTTACTTAAATACATGCTCTGCTCCTACTTGAAGAAAAGTTGCCTCAACTCTATGCTAAAACGCTCTGTATTTTTCTCCTGATCTAATTTATGACGGGAGCACTTCAAATGTGCCTAAACGCAAGTCCTTTTGAAAAGTTGTGGGTATGGCAGTTTTGTGATCAGGAGCAGAGTGGCGCAGCGGAAGCGTGCTGGGCCCATAACCCAGAGGTCGATGGATCGAAACCATCCTCTGCTAAGACTGCTTTACTTATAAACACGCTCTGTTCTTACTTGAAGAAAAGCTCACACATGTGCTCCTCATGTGTGCCTAAACACAAGTCCTTTAGAAAACACCTGTGAATTGGAGTTCTTCTATGGCGAGCAGAGTGGCGCAGCGGAAGCGTGCTGGGCCCATAACCCAGAGGTCGATGGATCGAAACCATCCTCTGCTAAGACCGCTCTACTTATGTACATGCTCTTTTCCTACTTGGAGAAAACTTGCCTCAGCTGTGTCCTAAAACCCTCTGTAGTTTTCACATGTTCTAATAGATGACAGAAGAGCACTTCAAGTGAGCCTAAACGCAAGTCCTTTTGAAAACAGTAGGGTATGGCAATTTTGTGATCAGGAGCAGAGTGGCGCAGCGGAAGCGTGCTGGGCCCATAACCCAGAGGTCGATGGATCGAAACCATCCTCTGCTAAGACTGCTTCACTTATAAACATGCTCTGTTCTTACTTGAAGAAGAGCTCACACATGTGCTCTTCATGTGTGCCTAAACACAAGTCCTTTTGAAAACACCTGTGAATTGAAGCTCTTCTATGGCGAGCAGAGTGGCGCAGCGGAAGCGTGCTGGGCCCATAACCCAGAGGTCGATGGATCGAAACCATCCTCTGCTAAGACTGCTTCACTTATAAACATGCTCTGTTCTTACTTGAAGAAAAGCTCACACATGTGTGCCTAAACACAAGTCCTTTTGAAAACCCCTGTGAATTGGAGCTCCCCTATGGCGAGCAGAGTGGCGCAGCGGAAGCGTGCTGGGCCCATAACCCAGAGGTCGATGGATCGAAACCATCCTCTGCTAAGGCTGCTTCACTTATATACATGTTTTATCCCAAATAAAGAGCAACTTCCACATCCCGCTTGTTCGTTCAGAAAATCTGTGTGTATGCCCTATTCATACGCCTCATTGACTAAGCCACCTGAATGAGATGGAGAATTAGTAGGGCAAGCGAGTCATGCCCCAGTGGCCTGTCGAAGTAGTCGTTCATCCGGATTACTTTGTGTGCTGGCCTTGTTTAAATGCCGATGCTGTTGTTGTCACTGTAGCCAAAGTAATGGGGGCACATGAGCACAGGTTTTTATCAGCCCCAGTGGCCTAATGGGTAAGGCACTGGCCTCCTAAGCCAGGGATTGTGGGTTCGAGTCCCATCTGGGGTGGTTTACAGCAGAGTGGCGCAGCGGAAGCGTGCTGGGCCCATAACCCAGAGGTCGATGGATCGAAACCATCCTCTGCTAAGACTGCTCTACTTATGTACATGCTCTGTTCCTACTTGGAGAAAAGTTGCCTCAGCTGTGTGCTAAAACCCTCTGTAGTTTTCACATGTTCTAATAGATGACAGAAGAGCACTTCAAGTGAGCCTAAACGCAAGTCCTTTTGAAAACAGTAGGGTATGGCAATTTTGCGATCAGGAGCAGAGTGGCGCAGCGGAAGCGTGCCGGGCCCATAACCCAGAGGTCGATGGATCGAAACCATCCTCTGCTAAACCTTTTTTACTTAAATACATGCTCTGCTCCTACTTGAAGAAAAGTTGCCTCAACTCTATGCTAAAACGCTCTGTATTTTTCTCCTGATCTAATTTATGACGGGAGCACTTCAAATGTGCCTAAACGCAAGTCCTTTTGAAAAGTTGTGGGTATGGCAGTTTTGTGATCAGGAGCAGAGTGGCGCAGCGGAAGCGTGCTGGGCCCATAACCCAGAGGTCGATGGATCGAAACCATCCTCTGCTAAGACTGCTTTACTTATAAACACGCTCTGTTCTTACTTGAAGAAAAGCTCACACATGTGCTCCTCATGTGTGCCTAAACACAAGTCCTTTAGAAAACACCTGTGAATTGGAGTTCTTCTATGGCGAGCAGAGTGGCGCAGCGGAAGCGTGCTGGGCCCATAACCCAGAGGTCGATGGATCGAAACCATCCTCTGCTAAGACCGCTCTACTTATGTACATGCTCTTTTCCTACTTGGAGAAAACTTGCCTCAGCTGTGTCCTAAAACCCTCTGTAGTTTTCACATGTTCTAATAGATGACAGAAGAGCACTTCAAGTGAGCCTAAACGCAAGTCCTTTTGAAAACAGTAGGGTATGGCAATTTTGTGATCAGGAGCAGAGTGGCGCAGCGGAAGCGTGCTGGGCCCATAACCCAGAGGTCGATGGATCGAAACCATCCTCTGCTAAGACTGCTTCACTTATAAACATGCTCTGTTCTTACTTGAAGAAGAGCTCACACATGTGCTCTTCATGTGTGCCTAAACACAAGTCCTTTTGAAAACACCTGTGAATTGAAGCTCTTCTATGGCGAGCAGAGTGGCACAGCGGAAGCGTGCTGGGCCCATAACCCAGAGGTCGATGGATCGAAACCATCCTCTGCTAAGACTGCTTCACTTATAAACATGCTCTGTTCTTACTTGAAGAAGAGCTCACACATGTGCTCTTCATGTGTGCCTAAACACAAGTCCTTTTGAAAACACCTGTGAATTGAAGCTCTTCTATGGCGAGCAGAGTGGCGCAGCGGAAGCGTGCTGGGCCCATAACCCAGAGGTCGATGGATCGAAACCATCCTCTGCTAAGACTGCTTCACTTATAAACATGCTCTGTTCTTACTTGAAGAAAAGCTCACACATGTGTGCCTAAACACAAGTCCTTTTGAAAACCCCTGTGAATTGGAGCTCCCCTATGGCGAGCAGAGTGGCGCAGCGGAAGCGTGCTGGGCCCATAACCCAGAAGTCGATGGATCGAAACCATCCTCTGCTAAGGCTGCTTCACTTATATACATGTTTTATCCCAAATAAAGAGCAACTTCCACATCCCGCTTGTTCGTTCAGAAAATCTGTGTGTATGCCCTATTCATACGCCTCATTGACTAAGCCACCTGAATGAGATGGAGAATTAGTAGGGCAAGCGAGTCATGCCCCAGTGGCCTGTCGAAGTAGTCGTTCATCCGGATTACTTTGTGTGCTGGCCTTGTTTAAATGCCGATGCTGTTGTTGTCACTGTAGCCAAAGTAATGGGGGCACATGAGCACAGGTTTTTATCAGCCCCAGTGGCCTAATGGATAAGGCACTGGCCTCCTAAGCCAGGGATTGTGGGTTCGAGTCCCATCTGGGGTGGTTTACAGCAGAGTGGCGCAGCGGAAGCGTGCTGGGCCCATAACCCAGAGGTCGATGGATCGAAACCATCCTCTGCTAAGACTGCTCTACTTATGTACATGCTCTGTTCCTACTTGGAGAAAAGTTTCCTCAGCTGTGTGCTAAAACCCTCTGTAGTTTTCACATGTTCTAATAGATGACAGAAGAGCACTTCAAGTGAGCCTAAACGCAAGTCCTTTTGAAAACAGTAGGGTATGGCAATTTTGCGATCAGGAGCAGAGTGGCGCAGCGGAAGCGTGCTGGGCCCATAACCCAGAGGTCGATGGATCGAAACCATCCACTGCTAAACCTTTTTTACTTAAATACATGCTCTGCTCCTACTTGAAGAAAAGTTGCCTCAACTCTATGCTAAAACGCTCTGTATTTTTCTCCTGATCTAATTTATGACGGGAGCACTTCAAATGTGCCTAAACGCAAGTCCTTTTGAAAAGTTGTGGGTATGGCAGTTTTGTGATCAGGAGCAGAGTGGCGCAGCGGAAGCGTGCTGGGCCCATAACCCAGAGGTCGATGGATCGAAACCATCCTCTGCTAAGACTGCTTTACTTATAAACACGCTCTGTTCTTACTTGAAGAAAAGCTCACACATGTGCTCCTCATGTGTGCCTAAACACAAGTCCTTTAGAAAACACCTGTGAATTGGAGTTCTTCTATGGCGAGCAGAGTGGCGCAGCGGAAGCGTGCTGGGCCCATAACCCAGAGGTCGATGGATCGAAACCATCCTCTGCTAAGACCGCTCTACATGCTCTTTTCCTACTTGGAGAAAACTTGCCTCAGCTGTGTCCTAAAACCCTCTGTAGTTTTCACATGTTCTAATAGATGACAGAAGAGCACTTCAAGTGAGCCTAAACGCAAGTCCTTTTGAAAACAGTAGGGTATGGCAATTTTGTGATCAGGAGCAGAGTGGCGCAGCGGAAGCGTGCTGGGCCCATAACCCAGAGGTCGATGGATCGAAACCATCCTCTGCTAAGACTGCTTCACTTATAAACATGCTCTGTTCTTACTTGAAGAAGAGCTCACACATGTGCTCTTCATGTGTGCCTAAACACAAGTCCTTTTGAAAACACCTGTGAATTGGAGCTCTTCTATGGCGAGCAGAGTGGCGCAGCGGAAGCGTGCTGGGCCCATAACCCAGAGGTCGATGGATCGAAACCATCCTCTGCTAAGACTGCTTCACTCATAAACATGCTCTGTTCTTACTTGAAGAAAAGCTCACACATGTGCTCCTCATGTGTGCCTAAACACAAGTCCTTTTGAAAACACCTGTGAATTGGAGCTCCCCTATGGCGAGCAGAGTGGCACAGCGGAAGCGTGCTGGGCCCATACCCCAGAGGTCGATGGATCGAAACCATCCTCTGCTAAGGCTGCTTCACTTATATACATGTTTTATCCCAAATAAAGAGCAACTTCCACATCCCGCTTGTTCGTTCAGAAAATCTGTGTGTATGCCCTATTCAAACGCCTCATTGACTAAGCCACCTGAATGAGATGGAGAATTAGTAGGGCAAGCGAGTCATGCCCCAGTGGCCTGTCGAAGTAGTCGTTCATCCGGATTACTTTGTGTGCTGGCCTTGTTTAAATGCCGATGCTGTTGTTGTCACTGTAGCCAAAGTAATGGGGGCACATGAGCACAGGTTTTTATCAGCCCCAGTGGCCTAATGGATAAGGCACTGGCCTCCTAAGCCAGGGATTGTGGGTTCGAGTCCCATCTGGGGTGGTTTACAGCAGAGTGGCGCAGCGGAAGCGTGCTGGGCCCATAACCCAGAGGTCGATGGATCGAAACCATCCTCTGCTAAGACTGCTCTACTTATGTACATGCTCTGTTCCTACTTGGAGAAAAGTTGCCTCAGCTGTGTGCTAAAACCCTCTGTAGTTTTCACATGTTCTAATAGATGACAGAAGAGCACTTCAAGTGAGCCTAAACGCAAGTCCTTTTGAAAACAGTAGGGTATGGCAATTTTGCGATCAGGAGCAGAGTGGCGCAGCGGAAGCGTGCTGGGCCCATAACCCAGAGGTCGATGGATCAAAACCATCCTCTGCTAAACCTTTTTTACTTAAATACATGCTCTGCTCCTACTTGAAGAAAAGTTGCCTCAACTCTATGCTAAAACGCTCTGTATTTTTCTCCTGATCTAATTTATGACGGGAGCACTTCAAATGTGCCTAAACGCAAGTCCTTTTGAAAAGTTGTGGGTATGGCATTTTTGTGAACAGGAGCAGAGTGGCGCAGCGGAAGCGTGCTGGGCCCATAACCCAGAGGTCGATGGATCGAAACCATCCTCTGCTAAGACTGCTTCACTTATAAACACGCTCTGTTCTTACTTGAAGAAAAGCTCACACATGTGCTCCTCATGTGTGCCTAAACACAAGTCCTTTAGAAAACACCTGTGAATTGGAGTTCTTCTATGGCGAGCAGAGTGGCACAGCGGAAGCGTGCTGGGCCCATAACCCAGAGGTCGATGGATCGAAACCATCCTCTGCTAAGGCTGCTTCACTTATATACATGTTTTATCCCAAATAAAGAGCAACTTCCACATCCCGCTTGTTCGTTCAGAAAATCTGTGTGTATGCCCTATTCAAACGCCTCATTGACTAAGCCACCTGAATGAGATGGAGAATTAGTAGGGCAAGCGAGTCATGCCCCAGTGGCCTGTCGAAGTAGTCGTTCATCCGGATTACTTTGTGTGCTGGCCTTGTTTAAATGCCGATGCTGTTGTTGTCACTGTAGCCAAAGTAATGGGGGCACATGAGCACAGGTTTTTATCAGCCCCAGTGGCCTAATGGATAAGGCACTGGCCTCCTAAGCCAGGGATTGTGGGTTCGAGTCCCATCTGGGGTGGTTTACAGCAGAGTGGCGCAGCGGAAGCGTGCTGGGCCCATAACCCAGAGGTCGATGGATCGAAACCATCCTCTGCTAAGACTGCTCTACTTATGTACATGCTCTGTTCCTACTTGGAGAAAAGTTGCCTCAGCTGTGTGCTAAAACCCTCTGTAGTTTTCACATGTTCTAATAGATGACAGAAGAGCACTTCAAGTGAGCCTAAACGCAAGTCCTTTTGAAAACAGTAGGGTATGGCAATTTTGCGATCAGGAGCAGAGTGGCACAGCGGAAGCGTGCTGGGCCCATAACCCAGAGGTCGATGGATCAAAACCATCCTCTGCTAAACCTTTTTTACTTAAATACATGCTCTGCTCCTACTTGAAGAAAAGTTGCCTCAACTCTATGCTAAAACGCTCTGTATTTTTCTACTGATCTAATTTATGACGGGAGCACTTCAAATGTGCCTAAACGCAAGTCCTTTTGAAAAGTTGTGGGTATGGCATTTTTGTGAACAGGAGCAGAGTGGCGCAGCGGAAGCGTGCTGGGCCCATAACCCAGAGGTCGATGGATCGAAACCATCCTCTGCTAAGACTGCTTCACTTATAAACACGCTCTGTTCTTACTTGAAGAAAAGCTCACACATGTGCTCCTCATGTGTGCCTAAACACAAGTCCTTTAGAAAACACCTGTGAATTGGAGTTCTTCTATGGCGAGCAGAGTGGCGCAGCGGAAGCGTGCTGGGCCCATAACCCAGAGGTCGATGGATCGAAACCATCCTCTGCTAAGACTGCTTTACTTATGTACATGCTCTGTTCCTACTTGGAGAAAAGTTGCCTCAGCTGTGTGCTAAAACCCTCTGTAGTTTTCACATGTTCTAATAGATGACAGAAGAGCACTTCAAGTGAGCCTAAACGCAAGTCCTTTTGAAAACAGTAGGGTATGGCAATTTTGCGATCAGGAGCAGAGTGGCGCAGGCGGAAGCGTGCTGGGCCCATAACCCAGAGGTCGATGGATCGAAACCATCCTCTGCTAAACCTTTTTTACTTAAATACATGCTCTGCTCCTACTTGAAGAAAAGTTGCCTCAACTCTATGCTAAAACGCTCTGTATTTTTCTCCTGATCTAATTTATGACGGGAGCACTTCAAATGTGCCTAAACGCAAGTCCTTTTGGAAAGTTGTGGGTATGGCAGTTTTGTGATCAGGAGCAGAGTGGCGCAGCGGAAGCGTGCTGGGCCCATAACCCAGAGGTCGATGGATCGAAACCATCCTCTGCTAAGACTGCTTCACTTATAAACACGCTCTGTTCTTACTTGAAGAAAAGCTCACACATGTGCTCCTCATGTGTGCCTAAACACAAGTCCTTTAGAAAACACCTGTGAATTGGAGTTCTTCTATGGCGAGCAGAGTGGCGCAGCGGAAGCGCGCTGGGCCCATAACCCAGAGGTCGATGGATCGAAACCATCCTCTGCTAAGACCGCTCTACTTATGTACATGCTCTTTTCCTACTTGGAGAAAACTTGCCTCAGCTGTGTCCTAAAACCCTCTGTAGTTTTCACATGTTCTAATAGACGACAGAAGAGCACTTCAAGTGAGCCTAAACGCAAGTCCTTTTGAAAACAGTAGGGTATGGCAATTTTTTGATCAGGAGCAGAGTGGCGCAGCGGAAGCGTGCTGGGCCCATAACCCAGAGGTCGATGGATCGAAACCATCCTCTGCTAAGACTGCTTCACTTATAAACATGCTCTGTTCTTACTTGAAGAAGAGCTCACACATGTGCTCTTCATGTGTGCCTAAACACAAGTCCTTTTGAAAACACCTGTGAATTGGAGCTCTTCTATGGCGAGCAGAGTGGCGCAGCGGAAGCGTGCTGGGCCCATAACCCAGAGGTCGATGGATCGAAACCATCCTCTGCTAAGACTGCTTCACTTATAAACATGCTCTGTTCTTACTTGAAGAAAAGCTCACACATGTGCTCCTCATGTGTGCCTAAACACAAGTCCATTTGAAAACACCTGTGAATTGGAGCTCCCCTATGGCGAGCAGAGTGGCGCAGCGGAAGCGTGCTGGGCCCATAACCCAGAGGTCGATGGATCGAAACCATCCTCTGCTAAGGCTGCTTCACTTATATACATGTTTTATCCCAAATAAAGAGCAACTTCCACATCCCGCTTGTTCGTTCAGAAAATCTGTGTGTATGCCCTATTCAAACGCCTCATTGACTAAGCCACCTGAATGAGATGGAGAATTAGTAGGGCAAGCGAGTCATGCCCCAGTGGCCTGTCGAAATAGTCGTTCATCCGGATTACTTTGTGTGCTGGCCTTGTTTAAATGCCGATGCTGTTGTTGTCACTGTAGCCAAAGCAATGGGGGCACATGAGCACAGGTTTTTATCAGCCCCAGTGGCCTAATGGATAAGGCACTGGCCTCCTAAGCCAGGGATTGTGGGTTCGAGTCCCATCTGGGGTGGTTTACAGCAGAGTGGCGCAGCGGAAGCGTGCTGGGCCCATAACCCAGAGGTCGATGGATCGAAACCATCCTCTGCTAAGACTGCTGTACTTATGTACATGCTCTGTTCCTACTTGGAGAAAAGTTGCCTCAGCTGTGTGCTAAAACCCTCTGTAGTTTTCACATGTTCTAATAGATGACAGAAGTTCACTTCAAGTGAGCCTAAACGCAAGTCCTTTTGAAAACAGTAGGGTATGGCAATTTTGCGATCAGGAGCAGAGTGGCGCAGCGGAAGCGTGCTGGGCCCATAACCCAGAGGTCGATGGATCGAAACCATCCTCTGCTAAACCTTTTTTACTTAAATGCATGCTCTGCTCCTACTTGAAGAAAAGTTGCCTCAACTCTATGCTAAAACGCTCTGTATTTTTCTCCTGATCTAATTTATGACGGGAGCACTTCAAATGTGTCTAAACGCAAGTCCTTTTGAAAAGTTGTGGGTATGGCAGTTTTGTGATCAGGAGCAGAGTGGCGCAGCGGAAGCGTGCTGGGCCCATAACCCAGAGGTCGCTGGATCGAAACCATCCTCTGCTAAGACTGCTTCACTTATAAACATGCTCTGTTCTTACTTGAAGAAAAGCTCACACATGTGCTCCTCATGTGTGCCTAAACACAAGTCCTTTAGAAAACACCTGTGAATTGGAGCTCCCCTATGGCGAGCAGAGTGGCGCAGCGGAAGCGTGATGGGCCCATAACCCAGAGGTCGATGGATCGAAACCATCCTCTGCTAAGACTGCTTCACTTATAAACATGCTCTGTTCTTACTTGATGAAAAGCTCACACATGTGCTCCTCATGTGTGCCTAAACACAAGTCCTTTAGAAAACACCTGTGAATTGGAGTTCATCTATGGCGAGCAGAGTGGCGCAGCGGAAGCGCGCTGGGCCCATAACCCAGAGGTTAATGGATCGAAACCATCCTCTGCTAAGACCGCTCTACTTATGTACATGCTCTTTTCCTACTTGGAGAAAACTTGCCTCAGCTGTGTCCTAAAACCCTCTGTAGTTCTCACATGTTCTAATAGACGACAGAAGAGCACTTCAAGTGAGCCTAAACGCAAGTCCTTTTGAAAACAGTAGGGTATGGCAATTTTGTGATCAGGAGTAGAGTGGCGCAGCGGAAGCGTGCTGGGCCCATAACCCAGAGGTCGATGGATCGAAACCATCCTCTGCTAAGACTGCTTCACTTATAAACATGCTCTGTTCTTACTTGAAGAAGAGCTCACACATGTGCTCTTCATGTGTGCCTAAACACAAGTCCTTTTGAAAACACCTGTGAATTGGAGCTCTTCTATGGCGAGCAGAGTGGCGCAGCGGAAGCGTGCTGGGCCCATAACCCAGAGGTCGATGGATCGAAACCATCCTCTGCTAAGACTGCTTCACTTATAAACATGCTCTGTTCTTACTTGAAGAAAAGCTCACACATGTGCTCCTCATGTGTGCCTAAACACAAGTCCTTTTGAAAACACCTGTGAATTGGAGCTCCCCTATGGCGAGCAGAGTGGTGCAGCGGAAGCGTGCTGGGCCCATAACCCAGAGGTCGATGGATCGAAACCATCCTCTGCTAAGGCTGCTTCACTTATATACATGTTTTATCCCAAATAAAGAGCAACTTCCACATCCCGCTTGTTCGTTCAGAAAATCTGTGTGTATGCCCTATTCAAATGCCTCATTGACTAAGCCACCTGAATGAGATGGAGAATTAGTAGGGCAAGCGAGTCATGCCCCAGTGGCCTGTCGAAGTAGTCGTTCATCCGGATTACTTTGTGTGCTGGCCTTGTTTAAATGCCGATGCTGTTGTTGTCACTGTAGCCAAAGTAATGGGGGCACATGAGCACAGGTTTTTATCAGCCCCAGTGGCCTAATGGATAAGGCACTGGCCTCCTAAGCCAGGGATTGTGGGTTCGAGTCCCATCTGGGGGGGTTTACAGCAGAGTGGCGCAGCGGAAGCGTGCTGGGCCCATAACCCAGAGGTCGATGGATCGAAACCATCCTCTGCTAAGACTGCTCTACTTATGTACATGCTCTGTTCCTACTTGGAGAAAAGTTGCCTCAGCTGTGTGCTAAAACCCTCTGTAGTTTTCACATGTTCTAATAGATGACAGAAGAGCACTTCAAGTGAGCCTAAACGCAAGTCCTTTTGAAAACAGTAGGGTATGGCAATTTTGCGATCAGGAGCAGAGTGGCGCAGCGGAAGCGTGCTGGGCCCATAACCCAGAGGTCGATGGATCGAAACCATCCTCTGCTAAACCTTTTTTACTTAAATACATGCTCTGCTCCTACTTGAAGAAAAGTTGCCTCAACTCTATGCTAAAACGCTCTGTATTTTTCTCCTGATCTAATTTATGACGGGAGCACTTCAAATGTGCCTAAACGCAAGTCCTTTTGAAAAGTTGTGGGTATGGCAGTTTTGTGATCAGGAGCAGAGTGGCGCAGCGGAAGCGTGCTGGGCCCATAACCCAGAGATCGATGGATCGAAACCGTCCTCTGCTAAGACTGCTTCACTTATAAACACGCTCTGTTCTTACTTGAAGAAAAGCTCACACATGTGCTCCTCATGTGTGCCTAAACACAAGTCCTTTAGAAAAAACCTGTGAATTGGAGTTCTTCTATGGCGAACAGAGTGGCGCAGCGGAAGCGTGCTGGGCCCATAACCCAGAGGTCGATGGATCGAAACCATCCTCTGCTAAGACCGCTCTACTTATGTACATGCTCTTTTCCTACTTGGAGAAAACTTGCCTCAGCTGTGTCCTAAAACCCTCTGTAGTTTTCACATGTTCTAATAGACGACAGAAGAGCACTTCAAGTGAGCCTAAACGCAAGTCCTTTTGAAAACAGTAGGGTATGGCAATTTTGTGATCAGGAGCAGAGTGGCGCAGCGGAAGCGTGCTGGGCCCATAACCCAGAGGTCGATGGATCGAAACCATCCTCTGCTAAGACTGTTTCACTTATAAACATGCTCTGTTCTTACTTGAAGAAGAGCTCACACATGTGCTCTTCATGTGTGCCTAAACACAAGTCCTTTTGAAAACACCTGTGAATTGGAGCTCTTCTATGGCGAGCAGAGTGGCGCAGCGGAAGCGTGCTGGGCCCATAACCCAGAGGTCGATGGATCGAAACCATCCTCTGCTAAGACTGCTTCACTTATAAACATGCTCTGTTCTTACTTGAAGAAAAGCTCACACATGTGCTCCTCATGTGTGCCTAAACACAAGTCCTTTTGAAAACACCTGTGAATTGGAGCTCCCCTATGGCGAGCAGAGTGGCGCAGCGGAAGCGTGCTGGGCCCATAACCCAGAGGTCGATGGGTCGAAACCATCCTCTGCTAAGGCTGCTTCACTTATATACATGTTTTATCCCAAATAAAGAGCAACTTCCACATCCCGCTTGTTCGTTCAGAAAATCTGTGTGTATGCCCTATTCAAACGCCTCATTGACTAAGCCACCTGAATAAGATGGAGAATTAGTAGGGCAAGCGAGTCATGCCCCAGTGGCCTGTCGAAATAGTCGTTCATCCGGATTACTTTGTGTGCTGGCCTTGTTTAAATGCCGATGCTGTTGTTGTCACTGTAGCCAAAGTAATGGGGGCACATGAGCACAGGTTTTTATCAGCCCCAGTGGCCTAATGGATAAGGCACTGGCCTCCTAAGCCAGGGATTGTGGGTTCGAGTCCCATCTGGGGTGGTTTACAGCAGGGTGGCGCAGCGGAAGCGTGCTGGGCCCATAACCCAGAGGTCGATGGATCGAAACCATCCTCTGCTAAGACTGCTCTACTTATGTACATGCTCTGTTCCTACTTGGAGAAAAGTTGCCTCAGCTGTGTGCTAAAACCCTCTGTAGTTTTCACATGTTCTAATAGATGACAGAAGAGCACTTCAAGTGAGCCTAAACGCAAGTCCTTTTGAAAACAGTAGGGTATGGCAATTTTGCGATCAGGAGCAGAGTGGCGCAGCGGAAGCGTGCTGGGCCCATAACCCAGGGGTCGATGGATCGAAACCATCCTCTGCTAAACCTTTTTTACTTAAATACATGCTCTGCTCCTACTTGAAGAAAAGTTGCCTCAACTCTATGCTAAAACGCTCTGTATTTTTCTCCTGATCTAATTTATGACGGGAGCACTTCAAATGTGCCTAAACGCAAGTCCTTTTGAAAAGTTGTGGGTATGGCAGTTTTGTGATCAGGAGCAGAGTGGCGCAGCGGAAGCGTGCTGGGCCCATAACCCAGAGGTCGATGGATCGAAACCATCCTCTGCTAAGACTGCTTCACTTATAAACACGCTCTGTTCTTACTTGAAGAAAATCTCACACATGTGCTCCTCATGTGTGCCTAAACACAAGTCCTTTAGAAAACACCTGTGAATTGGAGTTCTTCTATGGCGAGCAGAGTGGCGCAGCGGAAGCGTGCTGGGCCCATAACCCAGAGGTCGATGGATCGAAACCATCCTCTGCTAAGACCGCTCTACTTATGTACATGCTCTTTTCCTACTTGGAGAAAACTTGCCTCAGCTGTGTCCTAAAACCCTCTGTAGTTTTCACATGTTCTAATAGACGACAGAAGAGCACTTCAAGTGAGCCTAAACGCAAGTCCTTTTGAAAACAGTAGGGTATGGCAATTTTGTGATCAGGAGCAGAGTGGCGCAGCGGAAGCGTGCTGGGCCCATAACCCAGAGGTCGATGGATCGAAACCATCCTCTGCTAAGACTGCTTCACTTATAAACATGCTCTGTTCTTACTTGAAGAAGAGCTCACACATGTGCTCTTCATGTGTGCCTAAACACAAGTCCTTTTGAAAACACCTGTGAATTGGAGCTCTTCTATGGCGAGCAGAGTGGCGCAGCGGAAGCGTGCTGGGCCCATAACCCAGAGGTCGATGGATCGAAACCATCCTCTGCTAAGACTGCTTCACTTATAAACATGCTCTGTTCTTACTTGAAGAAAAGCTCACACATGTGCTCCTCATGTGTGCCTAAACACAAGTCCTTTTGAAAACACCTGTGAATTGGAGCTCCCCTATGGCGAGCAGAGTGGCGCAGCGGAAGCGTGCTGGGCCCATAACCCAGAGGTCGATGGATCGAAACCATCCTCTGCTAAGGCTGCTTCACTTATATACATGTTTTATCCTGTAACGGAGAGCAGATCACCAGTCTGCATGGTGATTAAATTGAATTAATTAATGCAGTCTAAATCTACAAAAACCCCTGTCTCGCTCTGACTCAAGCTATTCTCACATTCCAAAGCACTCTCATTTACGACACCTCTGTTGTTTTGAGATTGCTCTACGCAAGACGTGCAGCCCAAACGGCGCCGAAAAATGGTGTAAATCACCGATTACCTCTCACTCTACATGATCTCTTACGTCTAAACCAACAGAGACCGTCTGTTTATGGCCGGGAGAGCCTAACGCTGACCAATGAGAGCGATCCCGAAAGCACTCCCCCCCTAGGGAGTCCCTCGGACACTGATTTACACATAGACACTAATTAACTCTTCACAACAATAAAACAGTGTTGTAGAGACCAGATGCCAAAACATGTGTTCTCTGCCGAGTACATCAATCCAAGAAGCCGAACGCACGCACACACATAACCCTCACCCGCAGCGCCGGGGACAAGAGTTCAGCGGGCGGGTATGAACTTTCAAGACGCCCTCACATACACACACACAGAAACACACGCAGGTCCCACCACGTGGGACTAAAATCCTTGTATGAAATATTTTAAATGTATTTTCTTGATGTGTGTCTGATCCCCTGTCCCAAATATTATGCCTATGTAGTTTGTTGGCCTGTAATCACTCTGTGGTGCCCACAATCACAAGAAATTCTGTACCTCCTTGATTTTAGATCTTAGAACTGTCATTCGCGGTATTGCCGTGTTCCACAGACCCCAACGATGCTGAATCTTTAACACAAAATATCAGAGAATGCATTGTTTGTTAAATACCAGTGTTATTAAGTTATGGACGAATTCATCGTTTCAAAACCCCGCGGAAAGGGGGGCGTATAGACCTCGAAACGTCAGGAGGTGGGCCCATACGTTGTTAAAGACGATTGGCCCACGTACGTGAGGGAGGCGTGAGTTTAGCCCTTTAAAATTTCGCGCCCCTCTCCTCTCGGTGCAGTCCGCCAGAGAGAGAAAGACGACACGCCTCCTTCCCTCAAGGAAGCTTCGCTCGCTTTTATTTTCCTTTTTATTTTCCTTTATTTCCAAGTCTTTTCTTAGAACTACTATTTACTGAAGTTGATAGTCTGCTGAAACCAACCCACGAAATCAACTTAAGGCTAAGATAATCTTTGCTGAGTCTCCGCTCGCTTCAAGTCGCCATAGCAACCAGAACGCTGTGGCCACGTGATCCAGGTGCCTTTTATCCAACACAGACGAACACACACAGAAGGCCGATCTTCCAAACAGAGTAACGTAGATCTTTTAAATTTACAATCTGAAGGAAATGCTGTTTAAAGTTGTCTAAATATTACTAAGAAACGTTGGAGTTTTGTGGTGAATGACTAAAACTGTTTCTATCTCTCTCTCTAAATTCTCTTTCACACACACAAACATACACGTTCACACACACACATACTCTCACCCACGTGTGCCGAGATAAACACACTGCCACGTGCTCACGGAGCCGTCGGCAAACCCCTCTCAACATCTCACACGCTGATTCTCTCTCTCTCTCTCTCTCTCTCTCTCTCTCTCTCTCTCTCTCTCTCTCTCCCAATCTCTCTCCCTTCCTCTCTCTCAAACCATTTTATTTTGTTGTATTTCTGTATTACGATCGTTATATTGCCTGTTGTGTTTATGCATTTTTACTCCTGCGTGATTTAAAATAATTGTGTAATCGCTAGCTTGTTTAAATAAACTTTGTTAAATCATTTGAATTAAGTTTGCCTGTTTGTTTCAAATTCTGAGTCCCTGAGGAGTGCAGATTTTACCTTATAAGCTCTACGATTGGTTTAAAGAAACCTAAAATTGTCTAAAACACGAAGATAATTATCTTCTTTGTGGCCACAAGAAAGTGTTATCTATCAGTGTTAAAGACGCCCGATTTCTGTTCCTAAATTATACATTCGGTCCGCCGGACCGGACCGGGCTGTATGATAAAAGAACCTTCTTCAACTTCTACCTCAAATTCCCCCTAATTGAGTCAATTCTACCCGTCTCTATCAGTGATTATTATAAGTAATTGTGTAATCGCTGATACAAGCCGAGGTTTTGACCTATTCCCTATTTTGAATAAATTAATTTATGGAAGCAACAGATGCATATTCACATTGATGAATATTACCGCTAATTTGAGCTAATTAATTCCCCAACACAAAGTCATTGTTGTTACAATCCCAAATAAAGAGCAAATTCCACATCCCGCTTGTTCGTTCAGAAAATCTGTGTGTATGCCCTATTCAAACGCCTCATTGACTAAGCCACCTGAATGAGATGGAGAATTAGTAGGGCAAGCGAGTCATGCCCCAGTGGCCTGTCGAAGTAGTCGTTCATCCGGATTACTTTGTGTGCTGGCCTTGTTTAAATGCCGATGCTGTTGTTGTCACTGTAGCCAAAGTAATGGGGGCACATGAGCACAGGTTTTTATCAGCCCCAGTGGCCTAATGGATAAGGCACTGGCCTCCTAAGCCAGGGATTGTGGGTTCGAGTCCCATCTGGGGTGGTTTACAGCAGAGTGGCGCAGCGGAAGCGTGCTGGGCCCATAACCCAGAGGTCGATGGATCGAAACCATCCTCTGCTAAGACTGCTCTACTTATGTACATGCTCTGTTCCTACTTGGAGAAAAGTTGCCTCAGCTGTGTGCTAAAACCCTCTGTAGTTTTCACATGTTCTAATAGATGACAGAAGAGCACTTCAAGTGAGCCTAAACGCAAGTCCTTTTGAAAACAGTAGGGTATGGCAGTTTTGCGATCAGGAGCAGAGTGGCGCAGCGGAAGCGTGCTGGGCCCATAACCCAGAGGTCGATGGATCGAAACCATCCTCTGCTAAACCTTTTTTACTTAAATACATGCTCTGCTCTTACTTGAAGAAAAGTTGCCTCAACTCTATGCTAAAACGCTCTGTATTTTTCTCCTGATCTAATTTATGACGGGAGCACTTCAAATGTGCCTAAACGCAAGTCCTTTTGAAAAGTTGTGGGTATGGCAGTTTTGTGATCAGGAGCAGAGTGGCGCAGCGGAAGCGTGCTGGGCTCATAACCCAGAGGTCGATGGATCGAAACCATCCTCTGCTAAGACTGCTTCACTTATAAACACGCTCTGTTCTTACTTGAAGAAAAGCTCACACATGTGCTCCTCATGTGTGCCTAAACACAAGTCCTTTAGAAAACACCTGTGAATTGGAGCTCTTCTATGGCGAGCAGAGTGGCGCAGCGGAAGCGTGCTGGGCCCATAACCCAGAGGTCGATGGATCGAAACCATCCTCTGCTAAGACTGCTTCACTTATAAACATGCTCTGTTCTTACTTGAAGAAAAGCTCACACATGTGCTCCTCATGTGTGCCTAAACACAAGCCCTTTTGAAAAGTTGTGGGTATGGCAGTTTTGTGATCAGGAGCAGAGTGGCGCAGCGGAAGCGTGCTGGGCCCATAACCCAGAGGTCGATGGATCGAAACCATCCTCTGCTAAGACTGCTTCACTTATAAACATGCTCTGTTCTTACTTGAAGAAGAGCTCACACATGTGCTCTTCATGTGTGCCTAAACACAAGTCCTTTTGAAAACACCTGTGAATTGGAGCTCTTCTATGGCGAGCAGAGTGGCGCAGCGGAAGCGTGCTGGGCCCATAACCCAGAGGTCGATGGATCGAAACCATCCTCTGCTAAGACTGCTTCACTTATAAACATGCTCTGTTCTTACTTGAAGAAAAGCTCACACATGTGCTCCCCATGTGTGCCTAAACACAAGTCCTTTAGAAAACACCTGTGAATTGGAGCTCCCCTATGGCGAGCAGAGTGGCGCAGCGGAAGCGTGATGGGCCCATAACCCAGAGGTCGATGGATCGAAACCATCCTCTGCTAAGGCTGCTTCACTTATATACATGTTTTATCCCAAATAAAGAGCAACTTCCACATCCCGCTTGTTCGTTCAGAAAATCTGTGTGTATGCCCTATTCAAACGCCTCATTGACTAAGCCACCTGAATGAGATGGAGAATTAGTAGGGCAAGCGAGTCATGCCCCAGTGGCCTGTCGAAGTAGTCGTTCATCCGGATTACTTTGTGTGCTGGCCTTGTTTAAATGCCGATGCTGTTGTTGTCACTGTAGCCAAAGTAATGGGGGCACATGATAGAAAACAACCAAAACAATCCAAGGTTTTTATTTAACACCGTGGCTAGACTAACAAATAAACAGACGTCACCCGAACAAAATATCCCGTTACAGTTCAGTAGTAATGATTTCATGAACTTCTTCACTGAGAAAATAGAAAGCATCAGAACCACAATTGTAAACGTTCAATCTTCAATCGCGCCTTATAATTCAGCTTCAATTATCACCCCGAAAGAACAATTACAGTGCTTTGCAACTATAGAACAAAAAGAGTTAAATAAACTTATCACTTCATCTAAAACAACAACATGTTTATTAGATCCTATACCAACTAAACTACTGAAAGAAGTGTTACCTGTAGTGGAAGATCCTCTCCTCAATATTATTAACTCGTCTTTATCTTTAGGTCATGTTCCAAGAACATTTAAACTGGCAGTTATAAAACCTCTCATTAAGAAACCACAATTAGATCATAATAATCTAGCAAATTATAGACCCATTTCAAATCTTCCATTTATGTCTAAAATATTAGAAAAAGTGGTGTCCGCTCAACTGGGCTCTTTCTTGCAACAAAATGAGATCTATGAAAAGTTTCAGTCTGGATTCAGACCGCATCATAGCACTGAAACTGCGCTCGTTAAAATCACAAATGATTTACTTTTAGCTTCTGACCAAGGCTGTATCTCAATACTAGTTTTACTTGATCTTAGTGCTGCGTTCGATACTATAGATCATACATTACTCTTAGATCGACTACAAAATTATACTGGTGTTCAAGGACAAGCACTAAGCTGGTTCAAATCATACCTATCTGACCGCTACCATTTTGTCTATTTAAATGGAGAAAAATCGATCATAACTCCAGTAAACTATGGAGTGCCGCAGGGATCTGTATTAGGCCCTCTGTTATTTTCAATATATATGATGCCACTTGGAAATATTATAAGGAAACATGGAATTAGTTTCCATTGTTATGCTGATGACACTCAAATATATATTTCATCACGGCCGGATGAAAACGCAAAATTTTCCAAATTGACAGAGTGTGTTAAAGATATAAAAGATTGGATGACCCGTAATTTTCTTTTATTAAATCCAGACAAGACAGAGGTAATACTTATCGGTTCAAAAAACCGCCCACAAAACCTCGCACAATACAACTTTAACATCATAGGATGTCCTGTTACTTTATCCTCTACAGTAAAAGACCTGGGTGTCATACTCGATTGCAACCTGTCTTTTGAAAATCATATTTCATATGTTACAAAAACAGCATTTTTCCACCTTAGAAACATTGCTAAGCTACGTAATATGCTATCAGTTTCTGATGCAGAAAAGTTAGTTCATGCATTCATGACCTCGAGACTGGATTACTGTAATGCTTTACTAGCTGGTTGTCCTGCATCCTCAATAAACAAGCTACAGTTAGTCCAAAATGCCGCCGCTAGAGTTCTTACTAGATCAAGAAAATATGATCATATAACACCGATTTTATCATCACTGCATTGGTTACCTATAAAGTTCCGTATTAATTACAAGGTATTGCTACTGACCTATAAAGCCCTAAACGGCTTAGCTCCAGTCTATTTAACGGATCTTTTATCACCCTATAATCCATCGCGCTCTTTAAGATCACTAAATTCAAGGCTTTTGGTCATACCTAGGATATCCAGAACCACCAAAGGAGGGAGAGCATTCTCACATTTGGCTCCAAAACTCTGGAATAGTCTTCCTGATACTGTTCGTTGCTCAGACTCGCTCTCCCAGTTTAAAACTAGATTAAAGTCGCATCTCTTCAGCCAGGCATTCATATAATCCTACAGTTCAAACTACAATCCGGCCTCTAGCTCATAAATGCCAGAGGAGAACTGGCCCCCGACTGAGCCTGGGTTCTCCCAAGGTTTTTTTTTCTCCATTAGGTCACCTGATGGAGTTTTAGGACACCATTAGGTCACTTGATGAAGTTTTTCGGTTCCTTGCCACTGTTGCCTTTGGCTTGCTCAGTTGGGGATATTTTGGGGATATTTAATTTAATTTTATCAATCAATAAATTCCTCTTGAAACAAACTTTGTTGTATTATTTTAATTTAATACTGTGAAGCTGCTTTGATACAATCTGTATTGTGAAAAGCGCTATACAAATAAACTTGACTTGACTTGACTTGACATGAGCACAG
>NC_138731.1:3739350-3751850 GCF_965113295.1 Leuciscus leuciscus
GTAGGGCAAGCGAGTCATGCCCCAGTGGCCTGTCGAAGTAGTCGTTCATCCGGATTACTTTGTGTGCTGGCCTTGTTTAAATGCCGATGCTGTTGTTGTCACTGTAGCCAAAGTAATGGGGGCACATGAGCACAGGTTTTTATCAGCCCCAGTGGCCTAATGGATAAGGCACTGGCCTCCTAAGCCAGGGATTGTGGGTTCGAGTCCCATCTGGGGTGGTTTACAGCAGAGTGGCGCAGCGGAAGCGTGCTGGGCCCATAACCCAGAGGTCGATGGATCGAAACCATCCTCTGCTAAGACTGCTCTACTTATGTACATGCTCTGTTCCTACTTGGAGAAAAGTTGCCTCAGCTGTGTGCTAAAACCCTCTGTAGTTTTCACATGTTCTAATAGATGACAGAAGAGCACTTCAAGTGAGCCTAAACGCAAGTCCTTTTGAAAACAGTAGGGTATGGCAATTTTGCGATCAGGAGCAGAGTGGCGCAGCGGAAGCGTGCTGGGCCCATAACCCAGAGGTCGATGGATCGAAACCATCCTCTGCTAAACCTTTTTTACTTAAATACATGCTCTGCTCCTACCTGAAGAAAAGTTGCCTCAACTCTATGCTAAAACGCTCTGTATTTTTCTCCTGATCTAATTTATGACGGGAGCACTTCAAATGTGCCTAAACGCAAGTCCTTTTGAAAAGTTGTGGGTATGGCAGTTTTGTGATCAGGAGCAGAGTGGCGCAGCGGAAGCGTGCTGGGCCCATAACCCAGAGGTCGCTGGATCGAAACCATCCTCTGCTAAGACTGCTTCACTTATAAACATGCTCTGTTCTTACTTGAAGAAAAGCTCACACATGTGCTCCTCATGTGTGCCTAAACACAAGTCCTTTAGAAAACACCTGTGAATTGGAGCTCCCCTATGGCGAGCAGAGTGGCGCAGCGGAAGCGTGATGGGCCCATAACCCAGAGGTCGATGGATCGAAACCATCCTCTGCTAAGACTGCTTCACTTATAAACATGCTCTGTTCTTACTTGAAGAAAAGCTCACACATGTGCTCCTCATGTGTGCCTAAACACAAGTCCTTTAGAAAACACCTGTGAATTGGAGTTCTTCTATGGCGAGCAGAGTGGCGCAGCGGAAGCGTGCTGGGCCCATAACCCAGAGGTTAATGGATCGAAACCATCCTCTGCTAAGACCGCTCTACTTATGTACATGCTCTTTTCCTACTTGGAGAAAACTTGCCTCAGCTGTGTCCTAAAACCCTCTGTAGTTCTCACATGTTCTAATAGACGACAGAAGAGCACTTCAAGTGAGCCTAAACGCAAGTCCTTTTGAAAACAGTAGGGTATGGCAATTTTGTGATCAGGAGCAGAGTGGCGCAGCGGAAGCGTGCTGGGCCCATAACCCAGAGGTCGATGGATCGAAACCATCCTCTGCTAAGACTGCTTCACTTATAAACATGCTCTGTTCTTACTTGAAGAAGAGCTCACACATGTGCTCTTCATGTGTGCCTAAACACAAGTCCTTTTGAAAACACCTGTGAATTGGAGCTCTTCTATGGCGAGCAGAGTGGCGCAGCGGAAGCGTGCTGGGCCCATAACCCAGAGGTCGATGGATCGAAACCATCCTCTGCTAAGACTGCTTCACTTATAAACATGCTCTGTTCTTACTTGAAGAAAAGCTCACACATGTGCTCCTCATGTGTGCCTAAACACAAGTCCTTTTGAAAACACCTGTGAATTGGAGCTCCCCTATGGCGAGCAGAGTGGTGCAGCGGAAGCGTGCTGGGCCCATAACCCAGAGGTCGATGGATCGAAACCATCCTCTGCTAAGGCTGCTTCACTTATATACATGTTTTATCCCAAATAAAGAGCAACTTCCACATCCCGCTTGTTCGTTCAGAAAATCTGTGTGTATGCCCTATTCAAACGCCTCATTGACTAAGCCACCTGAATGAGATGGAGAATTAGTAGGGCAAGCGAGTCATGCCCCAGTGGCCTGTCGAAGTAGTCGTTCATCCGGATTACTTTGTGTGCTGGCCTTGTTTAAATGCCGATGCTGTTGTTGTCACTGTAGCCAAAGTAATGGGGGCACATGAGCACAGGTTTTTATCAGCCCCAGTGGCCTAATGGATAAGGCACTGGCCTCCTAAGCCAGGGATTGTGGGTTCGAGTCCCATCTGGGGGGGTTTACAGCAGAGTGGCGCAGCGGAAGCGTGCTGGGCCCATAACCCAGAGGTCGATGGATCGAAACCATCCTCTGCTAAGACTGCTCTACTTATGTACATGCTCTGTTCCTACTTGGAGAAAAGTTGCCTCAGCTGTGTGCTAAAACCCTCTGTAGTTTTCACATGTTCTAATAGATGACAGAAGAGCACTTCAAGTGAGCCTAAACGCAAGTCCTTTTGAAAACAGTAGGGTATGGCAATTTTGCGATCAGGAGCAGAGTGGCGCAGCGGAAGCGTGCTGGGCCCATAACCCAGAGGTCGATGGATCGAAACCATCCTCTGCTAAACCTTTTTTTACTTAAATACATGCTCTGCTCCTACTTGAAGAAAAGTTGCCTCAACTCTATGCTAAAACGCTCTGTATTTTTCTCCTGATCTAATTTATGACGGGAGCACTTCAAATGTGCCTAAACGCAAGTCCTTTTGAAAAGTTGTGGGTATGGCAGTTTTGTGATCAGGAGCAGAGTGGCGCAGCGGAAGCGTGCTGGGCCCATAACCCAGAGGTCGATGGATCGAAACCATCCTCTGCTAAGACTGCTTCACTTATAAACATGCTCTGTTCTTACTTGAAGAAAAGCTCACACATGTGCTCCTCATGTGTGCCTAAACACAAGTCCTTTTGAAAACACCTGTGAATTGGAGCTCTTCTATGGCGAGCAGAGTGGCGCAGCGGAAGCGTGCTGGGCCCATAACCCAGAGGTCGATGGATCGAAACCATCCTCTGCTAAGACTGCTTCACTTATAAACATGCTCTGTTCTTACTTGAAGAAAAGCTCACACATGTGCTCCTCATGTGTGCCTAAACACAAGTCCTTTTGAAAACACCTGTGAATTGGAGCTCCCCTATGGCGAGCAGAGTGGCGCAGCGGAAGCGTGCTGGGCCCATAACCCAGAGGTCGATGGATCGAAACCATCCTCTGCTAAGACTGCTCTACTTATGTACATGCTCTGTTCCTACTTGGAGAAAAGTTGCCTCAGCTGTGTGCTAAAACCCTCTGTAGTTTTCACATGTTCTAATAGATGACAGAAGAGCACTTCAAGTGAGCCTAAACGCAAGTCCTTTTGAAAACAGTAGGGTATGGCAATTTTGCGATCAGGAGCAGAGTGGCGCAGCGGAAGCGTGCTGGGCCCATAACCCAGAGGTCGATGGATCGAAACCATCCTCTGCTAAACCTTTTTTTACTTAAATACATGCTCTGCTCCTACTTGAAGAAAAGTTGCCTCAACTCTATGCTAAAACGCTCTGTATTTTTCTCCTGATCTAATTTATGACTGGAGCACTTCAAATGTGCCTAAACGCAAGTCCTTTTGAAAAGTTGTGGGTATGGCAGTTTTGTGATCAGGAGCAGAGTGGCGCAGCGGAAGCGTGCTGGGCCCATAACCCAGAGGTCGATGGATCGAAACCATCCTCTGCTAAGACTGCTTCACTTATAAACATGCTCTGTTCTTACTTGAAGAAAAGCTCACACATGTGCTCCTCATGTGTGCCTAAACACAAGTCCTTTTGAAAACACCTGTGAATTGGAGCTCCCCTATGGCGAGCAGAGTTGCGCAGCGGAAGCGTGCTGGGCCCATAACCCAGAGGTCGATGGATCGAAACCATCCTCTGCTAAGGCTGCTTCACTTATATACATGTTTTATCCCAAATAAAGAGCAACTTCCACATCCCGCTTGTTCGTTCAGAAAATCTGTGTGTATGCCCTATTCAAACGCCTCATTGACTAAGCCACCTGAATGAGATGGAGAATTAGTAGGGCAAGCGAGTCATGCCCCAGTGGCCTGTCGAAGTAGTCGTTCATCCGGATTACTTTGTGTGCTGGCCTTGTTTAAATGCCGATGCTGTTGTTGTCACTGTAGCCAAAGTAATGGGGGCACATGAGCACAGGTTTTTATCAGCCCCAGTGGCCTAATGGATAAGGCACTGGCCTCCTAAGCCAGGGATTGTGGGTTCGAGTCCCATCTGGGGTGGTTTACAGCAGAGTGGCGCAGCGGAAGCGTGCTGGGCCCATAACCCAGAGGTCGATGGATCGAAACCATCCTCTGCTAAGACTGCTCTACTTATGTACATGCTCTGTTCCTACTTGGAGAAAAGTTGCCTCAGCTGTGTGCTAAAACCCTCTATAGTTTTCACATGTTCTAATAGATGACAGAAGAGCACTTCAAGTGAGCCTAAACGCAAGTCCTTTTGAAAACAGTAGGGTATGGCAATTTTGCGATCAGGAGCAGAGTGGCGCAGCGGAAGCGTGCTGGGCCCATAACCCAGAGGTCGATGGATCGAAACCATCCTCTGCTAAACCTTTTTTACTTAAATACATGCTCTGCTCCTACTTGAAGAAAAGTTGCCTCAACTCTATGCTAAAACGCTCTGTATTTTTCTCCTGATCTAATTTATGACGGGAGCACTTCAAATGTGCCTAAACGCAAGTCCTTTTGAAAAGTTGTGGGTATGGCAGTTTTGTGATCAGGAGCAGAGTGGCGCAGCGGAAGCGAGCTGGGCCCATAACCCAGAGGTCGATGGATCGAAACCATCCTCTGCTAAGACAGCTCTACTTATGTACATGCTCTTTTCCTACTTGGAGAAAACTTGCCTCAGCTGTGTCCTAAAACCCTCTGTAGTTTTCACATGTTCTAATAGATGACAGAAGAGCACTTCAAGTGAGCCTAAACGCAAGTCCTTTTGAAAACAGTAGGGTATGGCAATTTTGTGATCAGGAGCAGAGTGGCGCAGCGGAAGCGTGCTGGGCCCATAACCCAGAGGTCGATGGATCGAAACCATCCTCTGCTAAAACTGCTTCACTTATAAACATGCTCTGTTTTTACTTGAAGAAGAGCTCACACATGTGCTCTTCATGTGTGCCTAAACACAAGTCCTTTTGAAAACACCTGTGAATTGGAGCTCTTCTATGGCGAGCAGAGTGGCGCAGCGGAAGCGTGCTGGGCCCATAACCCAGAGGTCGATGGATCGAAACCATCCTCTGCTAAGACTGCTTCACTTATAAACATGCTCTGTTCTTACTTGAAGAAAAGCTCACACATGTGCTCCTCATGTGTGCCTAAACACAAGTCCTTTTGAAAACACCTGTGAATTGGAGCTCCCCTATGGCGAGCAGAGTGGCGCAGCGGAAGCGTGCTGGGCCCATAACCCAGAGGTCGATGGATCGAAACCATCCTCTGCTAAGGCTGCTTCACTTATATACATGTTTTATCCCAAATAAAGAGCAACTTCCACATCCCGCTTGTTCGTTCAGAAAATCTGTGTGTATGCCCTATTCAAACGCCTCATTGACTAAGCCACCTGAATGAGATGGAGAATTAGTAGGGCAAGCGAGTCATGCCCCAGTGGCCTGTCGAAGTAGTCGTTCATCCGGATTACTTTGTGTGCTGGCCTTGTTTAAATGCCGATGCTGTTGTTGTCACTGTAGCCAAAGTAATGGGGGCACATGAGCACAGGTTTTTATCAGCCCCAGTGGCCTAATGGATAAGGCACTGGCCTCCTAAGCCAGGGATTGTGGTTTCGAGTCCCATCTGGGGTGGTTTACAGCAGAGTGGCGCAGCGGAAGCGTGCTGGGCCCATAACCCAGAGGTCGATGGATCGAAACCATCCTCTGCTAAGACTGCTCTACTTATGTACATGCTCTGTTCCTACTTGGAGAAAAGTTGCCTCAGCTGTGTGCTAAAACCCTCTGTAGTTTTCACATGTTCTAATAGATGACAGAAGAGCACTTCAAGTGAGCCTAAACGCAAGTCCTTTTGAAAACAGTAGGGTATGGCAATTTTGCGATCAGGAGCAGAGTGGCGCAGCGGAAGCGTGCTGGGCCCATAACCCAGAGGTCGATGGATCGAAACCATCCTCTGCTAAACCTTTTTTACTTAAATACATGCTCTGCTCCTACCTGAAGAAAAGTTGCCTCAACTCTATGCTAAAACGCTCTGTATTTTTCTCCTGATCTAATTTATGACGGGAGCACTTCAAATGTGCCTAAACGCAAGTCCTTTTGAAAAGTTGTGGGTATGGCAGTTTTGTGATCAGGAGCAGAGTGGCGCAGCGGAAGCGTGCTGGGCCCATAACCCAGAGGTCGCTGGATCGAAACCATCCTCTGCTAAGACTGCTTCACTTATAAACATGCTCTGTTCTTACTTGAAGAAAAGCTCACACATGTGCTCCTCATGTGTGCCTAAACACAAGTCCTTTAGAAAACACCTGTGAATTGGAGCTCCCCTATGGCGAGCAGAGTGGCGCAGCGGAAGCGTGATGGGCCCATAACCCAGAGGTCGATGGATCGAAACCATCCTCTGCTAAGACTGCTTCACTTATAAACATGCTCTGTTCTTATTTGAAGAAAAGCTCACACATGTGCTCCTCATGTGTGCCTAAACACAAGTCCTTTAGAAAACACCTGTGAATTGGAGTTCTTCTATGGCGAGCAGAGTGGCGCAGCGGAAGCGTGCTGGGCCCATAACCCAGAGGTTAATGGATCGAAACCATCCTCTGCTAAGACCGCTCTACTTATGTACATGCTCTTTTCCTACTTGGAGAAAACTTGCCTCAGCTGTGTCCTAAAACCCTCTGTAGTTCTCACATGTTCTAATAGACGACAGAAGAGCACTTCAAGTGAGCCTAAACGCAAGTCCTTTTGAAAACAGTAGGGTATGGCAATTTTGTGATCAGGAGCAGAGTGGCGCAGCGGAAGCGTGCTGGGCCCATAACCCAGAGGTCGATGGATCGAAACCATCCTCTGCTAAGACTGCTTCACTTATAAACATGCTCTGTTCTTACTTGAAGAAGAGCTCACACATGTGCTCTTCGTGTGTGCCTAAACACAAGTCCTTTTGAAAACACCTGTGAATTGGAGCTCTTCTATGGCGAGCAGAGTGGCGCAGCGGAAGCGTGCTGGGCCCATAACCCAGAGGTCGATGGATCGAAACCATCCTCTGCTAAGACTGCTTCACTTATAAACATGCTCTGTTCTTACTTGAAGAAAAGCTCACACATGTGCTCCTCATGTGTGCCTAAACACAAGTCCTTTTGAAAACACCTGTGAATTGGAGCTCCCCTATGGCGAGCAGAGTGGTGCAGCGGAAGCGTGCTGGGCCCATAACCCAGAGGTCGATGGATCGAAACCATCCTCTGCTAAGGCTGCTTCACTTATATACATGTTTTATCCCAAATAAAGAGCAACTTCCACATCCCGCTTGTTCGTTCAGAAAATCTGTGTGTATGCCCTATTCAAACGCCTCATTGACTAAGCCACCTGAATGAGATGGAGAATTAGTAGGGCAAGCGAGTCATGCCCCAGTGGCCTGTCGAAGTAGTCGTTCATCCGGATTACTTTGTGTGCTGGCCTTGTTTAAATGCCGATGCTGTTGTTGTCACTGTAGCCAAAGTAATGGGGGCACATGAGCACAGGTTTTTATCAGCCCCAGTGGCCTAATGGATAAGGCACTGGCCTCCTAAGCCAGGGATTGTGGGTTCGAGTCCCATCTGGTGGGGTTTACAGCAGAGTGGCGCAGCGGAAGCGTGCTGGGCCCATAACCCAGAGGTCGATGGATCGAAACCATCCTCTGCTAAGACTGCTCTACTTATGTACATGCTCTGTTCCTACTTGGAGAAAAGTTGCCTCAGCTGTGTGCTAAAACCCTCTGTAGTTTTCACATGTTCTAATAGATGACAGAAGAGCACTTCAAGTGAGCCTAAACGCAAGTCCTTTTGAAAACAGTAGGGTATGGCAATTTTGCGATCAGGAGCAGAGTGGCGCAGCGGAAGCGTGCTGGGCCCATAACCCAGAGGTCGATGGATCGAAACCATCCTCTGCTAAACCTTTTTTTACTTAAATACATGCTCTGCTCCTACTTGAAGAAAAGTTGCCTCAACTCTATGCTAAAACGCTCTGTATTTTTCTCCTGATCTAATTTATGACGGGAGCACTTCAAATGTGCCTAAACGCAAGTCCTTTTGAAAAGTTGTGGGTATGGCAGTTTTGTGATCAGGAGCAGAGTGGCGCAGCGGAAGCGTGCTGGGCCCATAACCCAGAGGTCGATGGATCGAAACCATCCTCTGCTAAGACTGCTTCACTTATAAACATGCTCTGTTCTTACTTGAAGAAAAGCTCACACATGTGCTCCTCATGTGTGCCTAAACACAAGTCCTTTTGAAAACACCTGTGAATTGGAGCTCTTCTATGGCGAGCAGAGTGGCGCAGCGGAAGCGTGCTGGGCCCATAACCCAGAGGTCGATGGATCGAAACCATCCTCTGCTAAGACTGCTTCACTTATAAACATGCTCTGTTCTTACTTGAAGAAAAGCTCACACATGTGCTCCTCATGTGTGCCTAAACACAAGTCCTTTTGAAAACACCTGTGAATTGGAGCTCCCCTATGGCGAGCAGAGTGGCGCAGCGGAAGCGTGCTGGGCCCATAACCCAGAGGTCGATGGATCGAAACCATCCTCTGCTAAGACTGCTCTACTTATGTACATGCTCTGTTCCTACTTGGAGAAAAGTTGCCTCAGCTGTGTGCTAAAACCCTCTGTAGTTTTCACATGTTCTAATAGATGACAGAAGAGCACTTCAAGTGAGCCTAAACGCAAGTCCTTTTGAAAACAGTAGGGTATGGCAATTTTGCGATCAGGAGCAGAGTGGCGCAGCGGAAGCGTGCTGGGCCCATAACCCAGAGGTCGATGGATCGAAACCATCCTCTGCTAAACCTTTTTTTACTTAAATACATGCTCTGCTCCTACTTGAAGAAAAGTTGCCTCAACTCTATGCTAAAACGCTCTGTATTTTTCTCCTGATCTAATTTATGACTGGAGCACTTCAAATGTGCCTAAACGCAAGTCCTTTTGAAAAGTTGTGGGTATGGCAGTTTTGTGATCAGGAGCAGAGTGGCGCAGCGGAAGCGTGCTGGGCCCATAACCCAGAGGTCGATGGATCGAAACCATCCTCTGCTAAGACTGCTTCACTTATAAACATGCTCTGTTCTTACTTGAAGAAAAGCTCAAACATGTGCTCCTCATGTGTGCCTAAACACAAGTCCTTTTGAAAACACCTGTGAATTGGAGCTCCCCTATGGCGAGCAGAGTTGCGCAGCGGAAGCGTGCTGGGCCCATAACCCAGAGGTCGATGGATCGAAACCATCCTCTGCTAAGGCTGCTTCACTTATATACATGTTTTATCCCAAATAAAGAGCAACTTCCACATCCCGCTTGTTCGTTCAGAAAATCTGTGTGTATGCCCTATTCAAACGCCTCATTGACTAAGCCACCTGAATGAGATGGAGAATTAGTAGGGCAAGCGAGTCATGCCCCAGTGGCCTGTCGAAGTAGTCGTTCATCCGGATTACTTTGTGTGCTGGCCTTGTTTAAATGCCGATGCTGTTGTTGTCACTGTAGCCAAAGTAATGGGGGCACATGAGCACAGGTTTTTATCAGCCCCAGTGGCCTAATGGATAAGGCACTGGCCTCCTAAGCCAGGGATTGTGGGTTCGAGTCCCATCTGGGGTGGTTTACAGCAGAGTGGCGCAGCGGAAGCGTGCTGGGCCCATAACCCAGAGGTCGATGGATCGAAACCATCCTCTGCTAAGACTGCTCTACTTATGTACATGCTCTGTTCCTACTTGGAGAAAAGTTGCCTCAGCTGTGTGCTAAAACCCTCTATAGTTTTCACATGTTCTAATAGATGACAGAAGAGCACTTCAAGTGAGCCTAAACGCAAGTCCTTTTGAAAACAGTAGGGTATGGCAATTTTGCGATCAGGAGCAGAGTGGCGCAGCGGAAGCGTGCTGGGCCCATAACCCAGAGGTCGATGGATCGAAACCATCCTCTGCTAAACCTTTTTTACTTAAATACATGCTCTGCTCCTACTTGAAGAAAAGTTGCCTCAACTCTATGCTAAAACGCTCTGTATTTTTCTCCTGATCTAATTTATGACGGGAGCACTTCAAATGTGCCTAAACGCAAGTCCTTTTGAAAAGTTGTGGGTATGGCAGTTTTGTGATCAGGAGCAGAGTGGCGCAGCGGAAGCGAGCTGGGCCCATAACCCAGAGGTCGATGGATCGAAACCATCCTCTGCTAAGACAGCTCTACTTATGTACATGCTCTTTTCCTACTTGGAGAAAACTTGCCTCAGCTGTGTCCTAAAACCCTCTGTAGTTTTCACATGTTCTAATAGATGACAGAAGAGCACTTCAAGTGAGCCTAAACGCAAGTCCTTTTGAAAACAGTAGGGTATGGCAATTTTGTGATCAGGAGCAGAGTGGCGCAGCGGAAGCGTGCTGGGCCCATAACCCAGAGGTCGATGGATCGAAACCATCCTCTGCTAAGACTGTTTCACTTATAAACATGCTCTGTTTTTACTTGAAGAAGAGCTCACACATGTGCTCTTCATGTGTGCCTAAACACAAGTCCTTTTGAAAACACCTGTGAATTGGAGCTCTTCTATGGCGAGCAGAGTGGCGCAGCGGAAGCGTGCTGGGCCCATAACCCAGAGGTCGATGGATCGAAACCATCCTCTGCTAAGACTGCTTCACTTATAAACATGCTCTGTTCTTACTTGAAGAAAAGCTCACACATGTGCTCCTCATGTGTGCCTAAACACAAGTCCTTTTGAAAACACCTGTGAATTGGAGCTCCCCTATGGCGAGCAGAGTGGCGCAGCGGAAGCGTGCTGGGCCCATAACCCAGAGGTCGATGGATCGAAACCATCCTCTGCTAAGGCTGCTTCACTTATATACATGTTTTATCCCAAATAAAGAGCAACTTCCACATCCCGCTTGTTCGTTCAGAAAATCTGTGTGTATGCCCTATTCAAACGCCTCATTGACTAAGCCACCTGAATGAGATGGAGAATTAGTAGGGCAAGCGAGTCATGCCCCAGTGGCCTGTCGAAGTAGTCGTTCATCCGGATTACTTTGTGTGCTGGCCTTGTTTAAATGCCGATGCTGTTGTTGTCACTGTAGCCAAAGTAATGGGGGCACATGAGCACAGGTTTTTATCAGCCCCAGTGGCCTAATGGATAAGGCACTGGCCTCCTAAGCCAGGGATTGTGGTTTCGAGTCCCATCTGGGGTGGTTTACAGCAGAGTGGCGCAGCGGAAGCGTGCTGGGCCCATAACCCAGAGGTCGATGGATCGAAACCATCCTCTGCTAAGACTGCTCTACTTATGTACATGCTCTGTTCCTACTTGGAGAAAAGTTGCCTCAGCTGTGTGCTAAAACCCTCTGTAGTTTTCACATGTTCTAATAGATGACAGAAGAGCACTTCAAGTGAGCCTAAACGCAAGTCCTTTTGAAAACAGTAGGGTATGGCAATTTTGCGATCAGGAGCAGAGTGGCGCAGCGGAAGCGTGCTGGGCCCATAACCCAGAGGTCGATGGATCGAAACCATCCTCTGCTAAACCTTTTTTACTTAAATACATGCTCTGCTCCTACCTGAAGAAAAGTTGCCTCAACTCTATGCTAAAACGCTCTGTATTTTTCTCCTGATCTAATTTATGACGGGAGCACTTCAAATGTGCCTAAACGCAAGTCCTTTTGAAAAGTTGTGGGTATGGCAGTTTTGTGATCAGGAGCAGAGTGGCGCAGCGGAAGCGTGCTGGGCCCATAACCCAGAGGTCGCTGGATCGAAACCATCCTCTGCTAAGACTGCTTCACTTATAAACATGCTCTGTTCTTACTTGAAGAAAAGCTCACACATGTGCTCCTCATGTGTGCCTAAACACAAGTCCTTTAGAAAACACCTGTGAATTGGAGCTCCCCTATGGCGAGCAGAGTGGCGCAGCGGAAGCGTGATGGGCCCATAACCCAGAGGTCGATGGATCGAAACCATCCTCTGCTAAGACTGCTTCACTTATAAACATGCTCTGTTCTTATTTGAAGAAAAGCTCACACATGTGCTCCTCATGTGTGCCTAAACACAAGTCCTTTAGAAAACACCTGTGAATTGGAGTTCTTCTATGGCGAGCAGAGTGGCGCAGCGGAAGCGTGCTGGGCCCATAACCCAGAGGTTAATGGATCGAAACCATCCTCTGCTAAGACCGCTCTACTTATGTACATGCTCTTTTCCTACTTGGAGAAAACTTGCCTCAGCTGTGTCCTAAAACCCTCTGTAGTTCTCACATGTTCTAATAGACGACAGAAGAGCACTTCAAGTGAGCCTAAACGCAAGTCCTTTTGAAAACAGTAGGGTATGGCAATTTTGTGATCAGGAGCAGAGTGGCGCAGCGGAAGCGTGCTGGGCCCATAACCCAGAGGTCGATGGATCGAAACCATCCTCTGCTAAGACTGCTTCACT